>NW_027194683.1:0-69951 GCF_032444005.1 Ranitomeya imitator
AAGGCATGGGCACAAGTGCTGGCTAAGGCTTAAGGCATGGGCACAAGTGCTGGCTAAGGCTTAAGGCATGGGTACAAGTGCTGGCTAAGGCTTAAGGCATGGGCACAAGTGCTGGCTAAGGCTTAAGGCATGGGCACAAGTGCTGGCTAAGGCTTAAGGCATGGGCACAAATGCTGGCTAAGGCTTAAGGCATGGGCACAAGTGCTGGCTAAGGCTTAAGGTATGGGCACAAGTGCTGGCTAAGGTTTAAGGCATGGGCACAAGTGCTGGCTAAGGTTTAAGGCATGGGCACAAGTGCTGGCTAAGGCTTAAGGCATGGGCACAAGTGCTGGCTAAGGCTTAAGGCATGGGCATAAGTGCTGGCTAAGGCTTAAGGCATGGGCACAAGTGCTGGCTAGGCTTAAGGCATACGGCTAACTCTTTGCACTCTTTGCATAAAGGGTTAGGCACCCATAGGGGTGAAGAGCTAGCTTTCATCCCTCTACTCTGTACTTGGACATTTAGGACTAGATCCTTTGTTGTACAGTGCGGAGCCTCTCCATAACCCCATGCTCCAAGCGACCAGGCACTTCTTGTCTGTCCTCCGTAAATGGGTAATGCCTTCTTCCCCAATTACAGTCGTGCATGCGCATTCAGACAGGACAAGAGCGAAGAGCGTAAAGCCTGCCCTGTGTGCATAACCATCATGTAACTAAAGACAGAAAAACAAACATGCAAGGGGCTCAAAAGTGCTGGCTAAGGCTTAAGGCATGGGCAAAAGTGCTGGCTAAGGCTTAAGGCATGGGCACAAGTGCTGGCTAAGGCTTAAGGCATGGGCACAAGTGCTGGCTAAGACTTAAGGCATGGGCACAAGTGCTGGCTAAGGCTTAAGGCATGGGCACAAGTGCTGGCTAAGGCTTAAGGCATGGGCACAAGTGCTGGCTAGGCTTAAGGCATGGGTACAAGTGCTGGCTAGGCTTAAGGCAACGGCACAAGTGCTGGCTATGCTTAAGGCATGGGCACAAGTGCTGGCTAACGCTTAAGGCATGGGCACAAGTGCTGGCTAAGGCTTAAGGCATGTGCACAAGTGCTGGCTAAGGCTTAAGGCATGGGCACAAGTGCTGGCTAAGGCTTAAGGCATGGCCACAAGTGCTAGCTAAGGCTTAAGGCATGGGCACAAGTGCTGGCTAAGGCTTAAGGCATGGGCACATGTGCTGGCTAAGGCTTAAGGCATGGGCACAAGTGCTGGCTAGGCTTAAGGCAACGGCACAAGTGCTGGCTATGCTTAAGGCATGGGCACAAGTGCTGGCTAGGCTTAAGGCATGGGCACAAGTGCTGGCTAGGCATAAGGCATGGGCACAAGTGCTGGCTAGGCATAAGGCATGGGCACAAGTGCTGGCTAGGCTTAAGGCATGGGTACAAGTGCTGGCTAGGCTTAAGGCAACGGCACAAGTGCTGGCTATGCTTAAGGCATGGGCACAAGTGCTGGCTAACGCTTAAGGCATGGGCACAAGTGCTGGCTAAGGCTTAAGGCATGTGCACAAGTGCTGGCTAAGGCTTAAGGCATGGGCACAAGTGCTGGCTAAGGCTTAAGGCATGGGCACAAGTGCTGGCTAAGGCTTAAGGCATGGGCACAAGTGCTGGCTAAGGCTTAAGGCATGGGCACATGTGCTGGCTAAGGCTTAAGGCATGGGCACAAGTGCTGGCTCAGGCTTAAGGCATGGGCACAAGTGCTGGCTAGGCTTAAGGCAACGGCACAAGTGCTGGCTATGCTTAAGGCATGGGCACAAGTGCTGGCTAGGCTTAAGGCATGGGCACAAGTGCTGGCTAGGCATAAGGCATGGGCACAAGTTCTGGCTAGGCATAAGGCATGGGCACAAGTGCTGGCTAGGCATAAGGCATGGGCACAAGTGCTGGCTAGGCATAAGGCATGGGCACAAGTGCTGGCTAAGGCTTAAGGCATGAGCACAAGTGCTGGCTAAGGCTTAAGGCATGGGCACAAGTGCTGGCTAAGGCTTAAGGCATGGGCACAAGTGCTGGCTAAGGCTTAAGGCATGGGCACAAGTGCTGGCTAAGGCTTAAGGCATGGGCACAAGTGCTGGCTAAGGCTTAAGGCATGGGCACAAGTGCTGGCTAAGGCTTAAGGCATGGGCACAAGTGCTGGCTAAGGCTTAAGGCATGGGCACAAGTGCTGGCTAAGGCTTAAGGCATGGGCACAAGTGCTGGCTAAGGCTTAAGGCATGGGCACAAGTGCTGGCTAAAGCTTAAGGCATGGGCACAAGTGCTGGCTAGGCATAAGGCATGGGCACAAGTGCTGGCTAGGCATAAGGCATGGGCACAAGTGCTGGCTAAGGCTTAAGGCATGGGCACATGTGCTGGCTAAGGCTTAAGGCATGGGCACAAGTGCTGGCTAAAGCTTAAGGCATGGGCACAAGTGCTGGCTAGGCATAAGGCATGGGCACAAGTGCTGGCTAAGGCTTAAGGCATGGGCACAAGTGCTGGCTAAGGCTTAAGGCATGGGCACAAGTGCTGGCTAAGGCTTAAGGCATGGGCACAAGTGCTGGCTAGGCTTAAGGCATGGGCACAAGTGCTGGCTAAGGCTTAAGGCATGGGCACAAGTGCTGGCTAGGCATAAGGCATGGGCACAAGTGCTGGCTAAGGCTTAAGGCATGGGCACAAGTGCTGGCTAAGGCTTAAGGCATGGGCACAAGTGCTGGCTAAGGCTTAAGGCATGGGCACAAGTGCTGGCTAGGCATAAGGCATGGGCACAAGTTCTGGCTAGGCATAAGGCATGGGCACAAGTGCTGGCTAGGCATAAGGCATGGGCACAAGTGCTGGCTAGGCATAAGGCATGGGCACAAGTGCTGGCTAAGGCTTAAGGCATGAGCACAAGTGCTGGCTAAGGCTTAAGGCATGGGCACAAGTGCTGGCTAAGGCTTAAGGCATGGGCACAAGTGCTGGCTAAGGCTTAAGGCATGGGCACAAGTGCTGGCTAAGGCTTAAGGCAAGGGCACAAGTGCTGGCTAAGGCTTAAGGCATGGGCACAAGTGCTGGCTAAGGCTTAAGGCATGGGCACAAGTGCTGGCTAAGGCTTAAGGCATGGGCACAAGTGCTGGCTAAGGCTTAAGGCATGGGCACAAGTGCTGGCTAAGGCTTAAGGCATGGGCACAAGTGCTGGCTAAAGCTTAAGGCATGGGCACAAGTGCTGGCTAGGCATAAGGCATGGGCACAAGTGCTGGCTAGGCATAAGGCATGGGCACAAGTGCTGGCTAAGGCTTAAGGCATGGGCACATGTGCTGGCTAAGGCTTAAGGCATGGGCACAAGTGCTGGCTAAAGCTTAAGGCATGGGCACAAGTGCTGGCTAGGCATAAGGCATGGGCACAAGTGCTGGCTAAGGCTTAAGGCATGGGCACAAGTGCTGGCTAAGGCTTAAGGCATGGGCACAAGTGCTGGCTAAGGCTTAAGGCATGGGCACAAGTGCTGGCTAGGCTTAAGGCATGGGCACAAGTGCTGGCTAAGGCTTAAGGCATGGGCACAAGTGCTGGCTAGGCATAAGGCATGGGCACAAGTGCTGGCTAAGGCTTAAGGCATGGGCACAAGTGCTGGCTAAGGCTTAAGGCATGGGCACAAGTGCTGGCTAAGGCTTAAGGCATGGGCACAAGTGCTGGCTAAGGCTTAAGGCATGGGCACAAGTGCTGGCTAAGGCTTAAGGCATGGGCACAAGTGCTGGCTAAGGCTTAAGGCATGGGCACAAGTACTGGCTAGGCTTAAGGCATGGGCACAAGTGCTGGCTATGCTTAAGGCAATGGCACAAGTGCTGGCTATGCTTAAGGCAACGGCACAAGTGCTGGCAAGGCTTAAGGCATGGGCACAAGTGCTGGCTAGGCTTAAGGCATGAGCACAAGTGCTGGCTAGGCATAAGGCATGGGCACAAGTGCTGGCTAGGCATAAGGCATGGGCACAAGTGCTGGCTAGGCATAAGGCATGGGCACAAGTGCTGGCTAAGGCTTAAGGCATGGGCACAAGTGCTGGCTAAGGCTTAAGGCATGGGCACAAGTGCTGGCTAAGGCTTAAGGCATGGGCACAAGTGCTGGCTAAGGCTTAAGGCATGGGCACAAGTACTGGCTAGGCTTAAGGCATGGGCAGAAGTGCTGGCTAAGGCTTAAGGCAACGGCACAAGTGCTGGCTAGGCTTAAGGCAACGGCACAAGTGATGGCTAGGCTTAAGGCATGGGCACAAGTGCTGGCTAAGGCTTAAGGCATGGGCACAAGTGCTGGCTAGGCATAAGGCATGGGCACAAGTGCTGGCTAACGCTTAAGGCATGGGCACAAGTGCTGGCTAAGGCTTAAGGCATGGGCACAAGTGCTGGCTAAGGCTTAAGGCATGGGCACAAGTGCTGGTTAGGCATAAGGCATGGGCACAAGTGCTGGCTAGGCATAAGGCATGGGCACAAGTGCTGGCTAGGCATAAGGCATGGGCACTAGTGCTGGCTAAGGCTTAAGGCCTGGGCACAAGTGCTGGCTAGGCTTAAGGCCTGGGCACAAGTGCTGGCTAGGCATAAGGCAAGGCATGGGCACAAGTGCTGGCTAGGCATAAGGCATGGGCACAAGTGCTGGCTAGGCATAAGGCATGGGCACAATTGCTGGCTAGGCATAAGGCATGGGCACAAGTGCTGGCTAAGGCTTAAGGCATGGGCACAAGTGCTGGCTAAGGCTTAAGGCATGGGTACAAGTGCTGGCTAAGGCTTAAGGCATGGGCACAAGTGCTGGCTAAGGCTTAAGGCATGGGCACAAGTGCTGGCTAAGGCTTAAGGCATGGGCACAAATGCTGGCTAAGGCTTAAGGCATGGGCACAAGTGCTGGCTAAGGCTTAAGGTATGGGCACAAGTGCTGGCTAAGGTTTAAGGCATGGGCACAAGTGCTGGCTAAGGTTTAAGGCATGGGCACAAGTGCTGGCTAAGGCTTAAGGCATGGGCACAAGTGCTGGCTAAGGCTTAAGGCATGGGCATAAGTGCTGGCTAAGGCTTAAGGCATGGGCACAAGTGCTGGCTAGGCTTAAGGCATACGGCTAACTCTTTGCACTCTTTGCATAAAGGGTTAGGCACCCATAGGGGTGAAGAGCTAGCTTTCATCCCTCTACTCTGTACTTGGACATTTAGGACTAGATCCTTTGTTGTACAGTGCGGAGCCTCTCCATAACCCCATGCTCCAAGCGACCAGGCACTTCTTGTCTGTCCTCCGTAAATGGGTAATGCCTTCTTCCCCAATTACAGTCGTGCATGCGCATTCAGACAGGACAAGAGCGAAGAGCGTAAAGCCTGCCCTGTGTGCATAACCATCATGTAACTAAAGACAGAAAAACAAACATGCAAGGGGCTCAAAAGTGCTGGCTAAGGCTTAAGGCATGGGCAAAAGTGCTGGCTAAGGCTTAAGGCATGGGCACAAGTGCTGGCTAAGGCTTAAGGCATGGGCACAAGTGCTGGCTAAGGCTTAAGGCATGGGCACAAGTGCTGGCTAAGGCTTAAGGCATGGGCACAAGTGCTGGCTAAGGCTTAAGGCATGGGCACAAGTGCTGGCTAGGCTTAAGGCATGGGTACAAGTGCTGGCTAGGCTTAAGGCAACGGCACAAGTGCTGGCTATGCTTAAGGCATGGGCACAAGTGCTGGCTAACGCTTAAGGCATGGGCACAAGTGCTGGCTAAGGCTTAAGGCATGTGCACAAGTGCTGGCTAAGGCTTAAGGCATGGGCACAAGTGCTGGCTAAGGCTTAAGGCATGGCCACAAGTGCTAGCTAAGGCTTAAGGCATGGGCACAAGTGCTGGCTAAGGCTTAAGGCATGGGCACAATTGCTGGCTAGGCATAAGGCATGGGCACAAGTGCTGGCTAGGCTTAAGGCAACGGCACAAGTGCTGGCTATGCTTAAGGCATGGGCACAAGTGCTGGCTAGGCTTAAGGCATGGGAACAAGTGCTGGCTATGCTTAAGGCAACGGCACAAGTGCTGGCTAGGCTTAAGGCATGGGCACAAGTGCTGGCTAAGGCTTAAGGCATGGGCACAAGTGCTGGCTAGGCATAAGGCATGGGCACAAGTGCTGGCTAACGCTTAAGGCATGGGCACAAGTGCTGGCTAAGGCTTAAGGCATGGGCACAAGTGCTGGCTAAGGCTTAAGGCATGGGCACAAGTGCTGGTTAGGCATAAGGCATGGGCACAAGTGCTGGCTAGGCATAAGGCATGGGCACAAGTGCTGGCTAGGCATAAGGCATGGGCACTAGTGCTGGCTAAGGCTTAAGGCCTGGGCACAAGTGCTGGCTAGGCTTAAGGCCTGGGCACAAGTGCTGGCTAGGCATAAGGCAAGGCATGGGCACAAGTGCTGGCTAGGTATAAGGCATGGGCACAAGTGCTGGCTAGGCATAAGGCATGGGCACAAGTGCTGGCTAGGCATAAGGCATGGGCACAAGTGCTGGCTAAGGCTTAAGGCATGGGCACAAGTGCTGGCTAAGGCTTAAGGCATGGGTACAAGTGCTGGCTAAGGCTTAAGGCATGGGCACAAGTGCTGGCTAAGGCTTAAGGCATGGGCACAAGTGCTGGCTAAGGCTTAAGGCATGGGCACAAATGCTGGCTAAGGCTTAAGGCATGGGCACAAGTGCTGGCTAAGGCTTAAGGTATGGGCACAAGTGCTGGCTAAGGTTTAAGGCATGGGCACAAGTGCTGGCTAAGGTTTAAGGCATGGGCACAAGTGCTGGCTAAGGCTTAAGGCATGGGCACAAGTGCTGGCTAAGGCTTAAGGCATGGGCATAAGTGCTGGCTAAGGCTTAAGGCATGGGCACAAGTGCTGGCTAGGCTTAAGGCATACGGCTAACTCTTTGCACTCTTTGCATAAAGGGTTAGGCACCCATAGGGGTGAAGAGCTAGCTTTCATCCCTCTACTCTGTACTTGGACATTTAGGACTAGATCCTTTGTTGTACAGTGCGGAGCCTCTCCATAACCCCATGCTCCAAGCGACCAGGCACTTCTTGTCTGTCCTCCGTAAATGGGTAATGCCTTCTTCCCCAATTACAGTCGTGCATGCGCATTCAGACAGGACAAGAGCGAAGAGCGTAAAGCCTGCCCTGTGTGCATAACCATCATGTAACTAAAGACAGAAAAACAAACATGCAAGGGGCTCAAAAGTGCTGGCTAAGGCTTAAGGCATGGGCAAAAGTGCTGGCTAAGGCTTAAGGCATGGGCACAAGTGCTGGCTAAGGCTTAAGGCATGGGCACAAGTGCTGGCTAAGACTTAAGGCATGGGCACAAGTGCTGGCTAAGGCTTAAGGCATGGGCACAAGTGCTGGCTAAGGCTTAAGGCATGGGCACAAGTGCTGGCTAGGCTTAAGGCATGGGTACAAGTGCTGGCTAGGCTTAAGGCAACGGCACAAGTGCTGGCTATGCTTAAGGCATGGGCACAAGTGCTGGCTAACGCTTAAGGCATGGGCACAAGTGCTGGCTAAGGCTTAAGGCATGTGCACAAGTGCTGGCTAAGGCTTAAGGCATGGGCACAAGTGCTGGCTAAGGCTTAAGGCATGGCCACAAGTGCTAGCTAAGGCTTAAGGCATGGGCACAAGTGCTGGCTAAGGCTTAAGGCATGGGCACATGTGCTGGCTAAGGCTTAAGGCATGGGCACAAGTGCTGGCTAGGCTTAAGGCAACGGCACAAGTGCTGGCTATGCTTAAGGCATGGGCACAAGTGCTGGCTAGGCTTAAGGCATGGGCACAAGTGCTGGCTAGGCATAAGGCATGGGCACAAGTGCTGGCTAGGCATAAGGCATGGGCACAAGTGCTGGCTAGGCTTAAGGCATGGGTACAAGTGCTGGCTAGGCTTAAGGCAACGGCACAAGTGCTGGCTATGCTTAAGGCATGGGCACAAGTGCTGGCTAACGCTTAAGGCATGGGCACAAGTGCTGGCTAAGGCTTAAGGCATGTGCACAAGTGCTGGCTAAGGCTTAAGGCATGGGCACAAGTGCTGGCTAAGGCTTAAGGCATGGGCACAAGTGCTGGCTAAGGCTTAAGGCATGGGCACAAGTGCTGGCTAAGGCTTAAGGCATGGGCACATGTGCTGGCTAAGGCTTAAGGCATGGGCACAAGTGCTGGCTCAGGCTTAAGGCATGGGCACAAGTGCTGGCTAGGCTTAAGGCAACGGCACAAGTGCTGGCTATGCTTAAGGCATGGGCACAAGTGCTGGCTAGGCTTAAGGCATGGGCACAAGTGCTGGCTAGGCATAAGGCATGGGCACAAGTTCTGGCTAGGCATAAGGCATGGGCACAAGTGCTGGCTAGGCATAAGGCATGGGCACAAGTGCTGGCTAGGCATAAGGCATGGGCACAAGTGCTGGCTAAGGCTTAAGGCATGAGCACAAGTGCTGGCTAAGGCTTAAGGCATGGGCACAAGTGCTGGCTAAGGCTTAAGGCATGGGCACAAGTGCTGGCTAAGGCTTAAGGCATGGGCACAAGTGCTGGCTAAGGCTTAAGGCATGGGCACAAGTGCTGGCTAAGGCTTAAGGCATGGGCACAAGTGCTGGCTAAGGCTTAAGGCATGGGCACAAGTGCTGGCTAAGGCTTAAGGCATGGGCACAAGTGCTGGCTAAGGCTTAAGGCATGGGCACAAGTGCTGGCTAAGGCTTAAGGCATGGGCACAAGTGCTGGCTAAAGCTTAAGGCATGGGCACAAGTGCTGGCTAGGCATAAGGCATGGGCACAAGTGCTGGCTAGGCATAAGGCATGGGCACAAGTGCTGGCTAAGGCTTAAGGCATGGGCACATGTGCTGGCTAAGGCTTAAGGCATGGGCACAAGTGCTGGCTAAAGCTTAAGGCATGGGCACAAGTGCTGGCTAGGCATAAGGCATGGGCACAAGTGCTGGCTAAGGCTTAAGGCATGGGCACAAGTGCTGGCTAAGGCTTAAGGCATGGGCACAAGTGCTGGCTAAGGCTTAAGGCATGGGCACAAGTGCTGGCTAGGCTTAAGGCATGGGCACAAGTGCTGGCTAAGGCTTAAGGCATGGGCACAAGTGCTGGCTAGGCATAAGGCATGGGCACAAGTGCTGGCTAAGGCTTAAGGCATGGGCACAAGTGCTGGCTAAGGCTTAAGGCATGGGCACAAGTGCTGGCTAAGGCTTAAGGCATGGGCACAAGTGCTGGCTAGGCATATGGCATGGGCACAAGTTCTGGCTAGGCATAAGGCATGGGCACAAGTGCTGGCTAGGCATAAGGCATGGGCACAAGTGCTGGCTAGGCATAAGGCATGGGCACAAGTGCTGGCTAAGGCTTAAGGCATGAGCACAAGTGCTGGCTAAGGCTTAAGGCATGGGCACAAGTGCTGGCTAAGGCTTAAGGCATGGGCACAAGTGCTGGCTAAGGCTTAAGGCATGGGCACAAGTGCTGGCTAAGGCTTAAGGCAAGGGCACAAGTGCTGGCTAAGGCTTAAGGCATGGGCACAAGTGCTGGCTAAGGCTTAAGGCATGGGCACAAGTGCTGGCTAAGGCTTAAGGCATGGGCACAAGTGCTGGCTAAGGCTTAAGGCATGGGCACAAGTGCTGGCTAAGGCTTAAGGCATGGGCACAAGTGCTGGCTAAAGCTTAAGGCATGGGCACAAGTGCTGGCTAGGCATAAGGCATGGGCACAAGTGCTGGCTAGGCATAAGGCATGGGCACAAGTGCTGGCTAAGGCTTAAGGCATGGGCACATGTGCTGGCTAAGGCTTAAGGCATGGGCACAAGTGCTGGCTAAAGCTTAAGGCATGGGCACAAGTGCTGGCTAGGCATAAGGCATGGGCACAAGTGCTGGCTAAGGCTTAAGGCATGGGCACAAGTGCTGGCTAAGGCTTAAGGCATGGGCACAAGTGCTGGCTAAGGCTTAAGGCATGGGCACAAGTGCTGGCTAGGCTTAAGGCATGGGCACAAGTGCTGGCTAAGGCTTAAGGCATGGGCACAAGTGCTGGCTAGGCATAAGGCATGGGCACAAGTGCTGGCTAAGGCTTAAGGCATGGGCACAAGTGCTGGCTAAGGCTTAAGGCATGGGCACAAGTGCTGGCTAAGGCTTAAGGCATGGGCACAAGTGCTGGCTAAGGCTTAAGGCATGGGCACAAGTGCTGGCTAAGGCTTAAGGCATGGGCACAAGTGCTGGCTAAGGCTTAAGGCATGGGCACAAGTACTGGCTAGGCTTAAGGCATGGGCACAAGTGCTGGCTATGCTTAAGGCAATGGCACAAGTGCTGGCTATGCTTAAGGCAACGGCACAAGTGCTGGCAAGGCTTAAGGCATGGGCACAAGTGCTGGCTAGGCTTAAGGCATGAGCACAAGTGCTGGCTAGGCATAAGGCATGGGCACAAGTGCTGGCTAGGCATAAGGCATGGGCACAAGTGCTGGCTAGGCATAAGGCATGGGCACAAGTGCTGGCTAAGGCTTAAGGCATGGGCACAAGTGCTGGCTAAGGCTTAAGGCATGGGCACAAGTGCTGGCTAAGGCTTAAGGCATGGGCACAAGTGCTGGCTAAGGCTTAAGGCATGGGCACAAGTACTGGCTAGGCTTAAGGCATGGGCAGAAGTGCTGGCTAAGGCTTAAGGCAACGGCACAAGTGCTGGCTAGGCTTAAGGCAACGGCACAAGTGATGGCTAGGCTTAAGGCATGGGCACAAGAGATGGCTAGGCTTAAGGCATGGGTACAAGTGCTGGCTAGGCATAAGGCATGGGCACAAGTGCTGGCTAGGCTTAAGGCATGGGCACAAGTGCTGGCTAAGGCTTAAGGCATGGGCACAAGTGCTGGCTAAGGCTTAAGGCATGGGCACAAGTGCTGGCTAAGGCTTAAGGCCTGGGCACAAGTGCTGGCTAAGGCTTAAGGCATGGGCACAAGTGCTGGCTAAGGCTTAAGGCATGGGCACAAGTGCTGGCTAAGGCTTAAGGCATGGGCACAATTGCTGGCTAGGCATAAGGCATGGGCACAAGTGCTGGCTAGGCTTAAGGCAACGGCACAAGTGCTGGCTATGCTTAAGGCATGGGCACAAGTGCTGGCTAGGCTTAAGGCATGGGAACAAGTGCTGGCTATGCTTAAGGCAACGGCACAAGTGCTGGCTAGGCTTAAGGCATGGGCACAAGTGCTGGCTAAGGCTTAAGGCATGGGCACAAGTGCTGGCTAGGCATAAGGCATGGGCACAAGTGCTGGCTAACGCTTAAGGCATGGGCACAAGTGCTGGCTAAGGCTTAAGGCATGGGCACAAGTGCTGGCTAAGGCTTAAGGCATGGGCACAAGTGCTGGTTAGGCATAAGGCATGGGCACAAGTGCTGGCTAGGCATAAGGCATGGGCACAAGTGCTGGCTAGGCATATGGCATGGGCACTAGTGCTGGCTAAGGCTTAAGGCCTGGGCACAAGTGCTGGCTAGGCTTAAGGCCTGGGCACAAGTGCTGGCTAGGCATAAGGCAAGGCATGGGCACAAGTGCTGGCTAGGCATAAGGCATGGGCACAAGTGCTGGCTAGGCATAAGGCATGGGCACAAGTGCTGGCTAGGCATAAGGCATGGGCACAAGTGCTGGCTAAGGCTTAAGGCATGGGCACAAGTGCTGGCTAAGGCTTAAGGCATGGGTACAAGTGCTGGCTAAGGCTTAAGGCATGGGCACAAGTGCTGGCTAAGGCTTAAGGCATGGGCACAAGTGCTGGCTAAGGCTTAAGGCATGGGCACAAATGCTGGCTAAGGCTTAAGGCATGGGCACAAGTGCTGGCTAAGGCTTAAGGTATGGGCACAAGTGCTGGCTAAGGTTTAAGACATGGGCACAAGTGCTGGCTAAGGTTTAAGGCATGGGCACAAGTGCTGGCTAAGGCTTAAGGCATGGGCACAAGTGCTGGCTAAGGCTTAAGGCATGGGCATAAGTGCTGGCTAAGGCTTAAGGCATGGGCACAAGTGCTGGCTAGGCTTAAGGCATACGGCTAACTCTTTGCACTCTTTGCATAAAGGGTTAGGCACCCATAGGGGTGAAGAGCTAGCTTTCATCCCTCTACTCTGTACTTGGACATTTAGGACTAGATCCTTTGTTGTACAGTGCGGAGCCTCTCCATAACCCCATGCTCCAAGCGACCAGGCACTTCTTGTCTGTCCTCCGTAAATGGGTAATGCCTTCTTCCCCAATTACAGTCGTGCATGCGCATTCAGACAGGACAAGAGCGAAGAGCGTAAAGCCTGCCCTGTGTGCATAACCATCATGTAACTAAAGACAGAAAAACAAACATGCAAGGGGCTCAAAAGTGCTGGCTAAGGCTTAAGGCATGGGCAAAAGTGCTGGCTAAGGCTTAAGGCATGGGCACAAGTGCTGGCTAAGGCTTAAGGCATGGGCACAAGTGCTGGCTAAGGCTTAAGGCATGGGCACAAGTGCTGGCTAAGGCTTAAGGCATGGGCACAAGTGCTGGCTAAGGCTTAAGGCATGGGCACAAGTGCTGGCTAGGCTTAAGGCATGGGTACAAGTGCTGGCTAGGATTAAGGCAACGGCACAAGTGCTGGCTATGCTTAAGGCATGGGCACAAGTGCTGGCTAACGCTTAAGGCATGGGCACAAGTGCTGGCTAAGGCTTAAGGCATGTGCACAAGTGCTGGCTAAGGCTTAAGGCATGGGCACAAGTGCTGGCTAAGGCTTAAGGCATGGCCACAAGTGCTGGCTAAGGCTTAAGGCATGGGCACAAGTGCTGGCTAAGGCTTAAGGCATGGGCACATGTGCTGGCTAAGGCTTAAGGCATGGGCACAAGTGCTGGCTAGGCTTAAGGCAACGGCACAAGTGCTGGCTATGCTTAAGGCATGGGCACAAGTGCTGGCTAGGCTTAAGGCATGGGCACAAGTGCTGGCTAGGCATAAGGCATGGGCACAAGTGCTGGCTAGGCATAAGGCATGGGCACAAGTGCTGGCTAGGCTTAAGGCATGGGTACAAGTGCTGGCTAGGCTTAAGGCAACGGCACAAGTGCTGGCTATGCTTAAGGCATGGGCACAAGTGCTGGCTAACGCTTAAGGCATGGGCACAAGTGCTGGCTAAGGCTTAAGGCATGTGCACAAGTGCTGGCTAAGGCTTAAGGCATGGGCACAAGTGCTGGCTAAGGCTTAAGGCATGGGCACAAGTGCTGGCTAAGGCTTAAGGCATGGGCACAAGTGCTGGCTAAGGCTTAAGGCATGGGCACATGTGCTGGCTAAGGCTTAAGGCATGGGCACAAGTGCTGGCTCAGGCTTAAGGCATGGGCACAAGTGCTGGCTAGGCTTAAGGCAACGGCACAAGTGCTGGCTATGCTTAAGGCATGGGCACAAGTGCTGGCTAGGCTTAAGGCATGGGCACAAGTGCTGGCTAGGCATAAGGCATGGGCACAAGTTCTGGCTAGGCATAAGGCATGGGCACAAGTGCTGGCTAGGCATAAGGCATGGGCACAAGTGCTGGCTAGGCATAAGGCATGGGCACAAGTGCTGGCTAAGGCTTAAGGCATGAGCACAAGTGCTGGCTAAGGCTTAAGGCATGGGCACAAGTGCTGGCTAAGGCTTAAGGCATGGGCACAAGTGCTGGCTAAGGCTTAAGGCATGGGCACAAGTGCTGGCTAAGGCTTAAGGCATGGGCACAAATGCTGGCTAAGGCTTAAGGCATGGGCACAAGTGCTGGCTAAGGCTTAAGGCATGGGCACAAGTGCTGGCTAAGGCTTAAGGCATGGGCACAAGTGCTGGCTAAGGCTTAAGGCATGGGCACAAGTGCTGGCTAAGGCTTAAGGCATGGGCACAAGTGCTGGCTAAAGCTTAAGGCATGGGCACAAGTGCTGGCTAGGCATAAGGCATGGGCACAAGTGCTGGCTAGGCATAAGGCATGGGCACAAGTGCTGGCTAAGGCTTAAGGCATGGGCACATGTGCTGGCTAAGGCTTAAGGCATGGGCACAAGTGCTGGCTAAAGCTTAAGGCATGGGCACAAGTGCTGGCTAGGCATAAGGCATGGGCACAAGTGCTGGCTAAGGCTTAAGGCATGGGCACAAGTGCTGGCTAAGGCTTAAGGCATGGGCACAAGTGCTGGCTAAGGCTTAAGGCATGGGCACAAGTGCTGGCTAGGCTTAAGGCATGGGCACAAGTGCTGGCTAAGGCTTAAGGCATGGGCACAAGTGCTGGCTAGGCATAAGGCATGGGCACAAGTGCCGGCTAAGGCTTAAGGCATGGGCACAAGTGCTGGCTAAGGCTTAAGGCATGGGCACAAGTGCTGGCTAAGGCTTAAGGCATGGGCACAAGTGCTGGCTAGGCATAAGGCATGGGCACAAGTTCTGGCTAGGCATAAGGCATGGGCACAAGTGCTGGCTAGGCATAAGGCATGGGCACAAGTGCTGGCTAGGCATAAGGCATGGGCACAAGTGCTGGCTAAGGCTTAAGGCATGAGCACAAGTGCTGGCTAAGGCTTAAGGCATGGGCACAAGTGCTGGCTAAGGCTTAAGGCATGGGCACAAGTGCTGGCTAAGGCTTAAGGCATGGGCACAAGTGCTGGCTAAGGCTTAAGGCATGGGCACAAGTGCTGGCTAAGGCTTAAGGCATGGGTACAAGTGCTGGCTAAGGCTTAAGGCATGGGCACAAGTGCTGGCTAAGGCTTAAGGCATGGGCACAAGTGCTGGCTAAGGCTTAAGGCATGGGCACAAGTGCTGGCTAAGGCTTAAGGCATGGGCACAAGTGCTGGCTAAAGCTTAAGGCATGGGCACAAGTGCTGGCTAGGCATAAGGCATGGGCACAAGTGCTGGCTAGGCATAAGGCATGGGCACAAGTGCTGGCTAAGGCTTAAGGCATGGGCACATGTGCTGGCTAAGGCTTAAGGCATGGGCACAAGTGCTGGCTAAAGCTTAAGGCATGGGCACAAGTGCTGGCTAGGCATAAGGCATGGGCACAAGTGCTGGCTAAGGCTTAAGGCATGGGCACAAGTGCTGGCTAAGGCTTAAGGCATGGGCACAAGTGCTGGCTAAGGCTTAAGGCATGGGCACAAGTGCTGGCTAGGCTTAAGGCATGGGCACAAGTGCTGGCTAAGGCTTAAGGCATGGGCACAAGTGCTGGCTAGGCATAAGGCATGGGCACAAGTGCTGGCTAAGGCTTAAGGCATGGGCACAAGTGCTGGCTAAGGCTTAAGGCATGGGCACAAGTGCTGGCTAAGGCTTAAGGCATGGGCACAAGTGCTGGCTAAGGCTTAAGGCATGGGCACAAGTGCTGGCTAAGGCTTAAGGCATGGGCACAAGTGCTGGCTAAGGCTTAAGGCATGGGCACAAGTACTGGCTAGGCTTAAGGCATGGGCACAAGTGCTGGCTATGCTTAAGGCAATGGCACAAGTGCTGGCTATGCTTAAGGCAACGGCACAAGTGCTGGCAAGGCTTAAGGCATGGGCACAAGTGCTGGCTAGGCTTAAGGCATGAGCACAAGTGCTGGCTAGGCATAAGGCATGGGCACAAGTGCTGGCTAGGCATAAGGCATGGGCACAAGTGCTGGCTAGGCATAAGGCATGGGCACAAGTGCTGGCTAAGGCTTAAGGCATGGGCACAAGTGCTGGCTAAGGCTTAAGGCATGGGCACAAGTGCTGGCTAAGGCTTAAGGCATGGGCACAAGTGCTGGCTAAGGCTTAAGGCATGGGCACAAGTACTGGCTAGGCTTAAGGCATGGGCAGAAGTGCTGGCTAAGGCTTAAGGCAACGGCACAAGTGCTGGCTAGGCTTAAGGCAACGGCACAAGTGATGGCTAGGCTTAAGGCATGGGCACAAGAGATGGCTAGGCTTAAGGCATGGGTACAAGTGCTGGCTAGGCATAAGGCATGGGCACAAGTGCTGGCTAGGCTTAAGGCATGGGCACAAGTGCTGGCTAAGGCTTAAGGCATGGGCACAAGTGCTGGCTAAGGCTTAAGGCATGGGCACAAGTGCTGGCTAAGGCTTAAGGCCTGGGCACAAGTGCTGGCTAAGGCTTAAGGCATGGGCACAAGTGCTGGCTAAGGCTTAAGGCATGGGCACAAGTGCTGGCTAAGGCTTAAGGCATGGGCACAAGTGCTGGCTAAGGCTTAAGGCATGGGCACAAGTGCTGGCTAAGGCTTAAGGCATGGGCACAAGTGCTGGCTAAGGCTTAAGGCATGGGCACAAGTGCTGGCTAGGCATAAGGCATGGACACAAGTGCTGGCTAGGCATAAGGCATGGGCACTAGTGCTGGCTAAGGCTTAAGGCCTGGGCACAAGTGCTGGCTAGGCTTAAGGCCTGGGCACAAGTGCTGGCTAGGCATAAGACAAGGCATGGGCACAAGTGCTGGCTAGGCATAAGGCAACGGCACAAGTGCTGGCTATGCTTAAGGCATGGGCACAAGTGCTGGCTAGGCTTAAGGCATGGGCACAAGTGCTGGCTAGGCATAAGGCATGGGCACAAGTGCTGGCTAGGCATAAGGCATGGGCACAAGTGCTGGCTAGGCTTAAGGCATGGGTACAAGTGCTGGCTAGGCTTAAGGCAACGGCACAAGTGCTGGCTATGCTTAAGGCATGGGCACAAGTGCTGGCTAACGCTTAAGGCATGGGCACAAGTGCTGGCTAAGGCTTAAGGCATGTGCACAAGTGCTGGCTAAGGCTTAAGGCATGGGCACATGTGCTGGCTAAGGCTTAAGGCATGGGCACAAGTGCTGGCTAGGCTTAAGGCAACGGCACAAGTGCTGGCTATGCTTAAGGCATGGGCACAAGTGCTGGCTAGGCTTAAGGCATGGGCACAAGTGCTGGCTAGGCATAAGGCATGGGCACAAGTGCTGGCTAGGCATAAGGCATGGGCACAAGTGCTGGCTAGGCTTAAGGCATGGGTACAAGTGCTGGCTAGGCTTAAGGCAACGGCACAAGTGCTGGCTATGCTTAAGGCATGGGCACAAGTGCTGGCTAACGCTTAAGGCATGGGCACAAGTGCTGGCTAAGGCTTAAGGCATGTGCACAAGTGCTGGCTAAGGCTTAAGGCATGGGCACAAGTGCTGGCTAAGGCTTAAGGCATGGGCACAAGTGCTGGCTAAGGCTTAAGGCATGGGCACAAGTGCTGGCTAAGGCTTAAGGCATGGGCACATGTGCTGGCTAAGGCTTAAGGCATGGGCACAAGTGCTGGCTCAGGCTTAAGGCATGGGCACAAGTGCTGGCTAGGCTTAAGGCAACGGCACAAGTGCTGGCTATGCTTAAGGCATGGGCACAAGTGCTGGCTAGGCTTAAGGCATGGGCACAAGTGCTGGCTAGGCATAAGGCATGGGCACAAGTTCTGGCTAGGCATAAGGCATGGGCACAAGTGCTGGCTAGGCATAAGGCATGGGCACAAGTGCTGGCTAGGCATAAGGCATGGGCACAAGTGCTGGCTAAGGCTTAAGGCATGAGCACAAGTGCTGGCTAAGGCTTAAGGCATGGGCACAAGTGCTGGCTAAGGCTTAAGGCATGGGCACAAGTGCTGGCTAAGGCTTAAGGCATGGGCACAAGTGCTGGCTAAGGCTTAAGGCATGGGCACAAGTGCTGGCTAAGGCTTAAGGCATGGGCACAAGTGCTGGCTAAGGCTTAAGGCATGGGCACAAGTGCTGGCTAAGGCTTAAGGCATGGGCACAAGTGCTGGCTAAGGCTTAAGGCATGGGCACAAGTGCTGGCTAAGGCTTAAGGCATGGGCACAAGTGCTGGCTAAAGCTTAAGGCATGGGCACAAGTGCTGGCTAGGCATAAGGCATGGGCACAAGTGCTGGCTAGGCATAAGGCATGGGCACAAGTGCTGGCTAAGGCTTAAGGCATGGGCACATGTGCTGGCTAAGGCTTAAGGCATGGGCACAAGTGCTGGCTAAAGCTTAAGGCATGGGCACAAGTGCTGGCTAGGCATAAGGCATGGGCACAAGTGCTGGCTAAGGCTTAAGGCATGGGCACAAGTGCTGGCTAAGGCTTAAGGCATGGGCACAAGTGCTGGCTAAGGCTTAAGGCATGGGCACAAGTGCTGGCTAGGCTTAAGGCATGGGCACAAGTGCTGGCTAAGGCTTAAGGCATGGGCACAAGTGCTGGCTAGGCATAAGGCATGGGCACAAGTGCTGGCTAAGGCTTAAGGCATGGGCACAAGTGCTGGCTAAGGCTTAAGGCATGGGCACAAGTGCTGGCTAAGGCTTAAGGCATGGGCACAAGTGCTGGCTAGGCATAAGGCATGGGCACAAGTTCTGGCTAGGCATAAGGCATGGGCACAAGTGCTGGCTAGGCATAAGGCATGGGCACAAGTGCTGGCTAGGCATAAGGCATGGGCACAAGTGCTGGCTAAGGCTTAAGGCATGAGCACAAGTGCTGGCTAAGGCTTAAGGCATGGGCACAAGTGCTGGCTAAGGCTTAAGGCATGGGCACAAGTGCTGGCTAAGGCTTAAGGCATGGGCACAAGTGCTGGCTAAGGCTTAAGGCATGGGCACAAGTGCTGGCTAAGGCTTAAGGCATGGGTACAAGTGCTGGCTAAGGCTTAAGGCATGGGCACAAGTGCTGGCTAAGGCTTAAGGCATGGGCACAAGTGCTGGCTAAGGCTTAAGGCATGGGCACAAGTGCTGGCTAAGGCTTAAGGCATGGGCACAAGTGCTGGCTAAAGCTTAAGGCATGGGCACAAGTGCTGGCTAGGCATAAGGCATGGGCACAAGTGCTGGCTAGGCATAAGGCATGGGCACAAGTGCTGGCTAAGGCTTAAGGCATGGGCACAAGTGCTGGTTAGGCATAAGGCATGGGCACAAGTGCTGGCTAGGCATAAGGCATGGGCACAAGTGCTGGCTAGGCATAAGGCATGGGCACTAGTGCTGGCTAAGGCTTAAGGCCTGGGCACAAGTGCTGGCTAGGCTTAAGGCCTGGGCACAAGTGCTGGCTAGGCATAAGGCAAGGCATGGGCACAAGTGCTGGCTAGGCATAAGGCATGGGCACAAGTGCTGGCTAGGCATAAGGCATGGGCACAATTGCTGGCTAGGCATAAGGCATGGGCACAAGTGCTGGCTAAGGCTTAAGGCATGGGCACAAGTGCTGGCTAAGGCTTAAGGCATGGGTACAAGTGCTGGCTAAGGCTTAAGGCATGGGCACAAGTGCTGGCTAAGGCTTAAGGCATGGGCACAAGTGCTGGCTAAGGCTTAAGGCATGGGCACAAATGCTGGCTAAGGCTTAAGGCATGGGCACAAGTGCTGGCTAAGGCTTAAGGTATGGGCACAAGTGCTGGCTAAGGTTTAAGGCATGGGCACAAGTGCTGGCTAAGGTTTAAGGCATGGGCACAAGTGCTGGCTAAGGCTTAAGGCATGGGCACAAGTGCTGGCTAAGGCTTAAGGCATGGGCATAAGTGCTGGCTAAGGCTTAAGGCATGGGCACAAGTGCTGGCTAGGCTTAAGGCATACGGCTAACTCTTTGCACTCTTTGCATAAAGGGTTAGGCACCCATAGGGGTGAAGAGCTAGCTTTCATCCCTCTACTCTGTACTTGGACATTTAGGACTAGATCCTTTGTTGTACAGTGCGGAGCCTCTCCATAACCCCATGCTCCAAGCGACCAGGCACTTCTTGTCTGTCCTCCGTAAATGGGTAATGCCTTCTTCCCCAATTACAGTCGTGCATGCGCATTCAGACAGGACAAGAGCGAAGAGCGTAAAGCCTGCCCTGTGTGCATAACCATCATGTAACTAAAGACAGAAAAACAAACATGCAAGGGGCTCAAAAGTGCTGGCTAAGGCTTAAGGCATGGGCAAAAGTGCTGGCTAAGGCTTAAGGCATGGGCACAAGTGCTGGCTAAGGCTTAAGGCATGGGCACAAGTGCTGGCTAAGGCTTAAGGCATGGGCACAAGTGCTGGCTAAGGCTTAAGGCATGGGCACAAGTGCTGGCTAAGGCTTAAGGCATGGGCACAAGTGCTGGCTAGGCTTAAGGCATGGGTACAAGTGCTGGCTAGGCTTAAGGCAACGGCACAAGTGCTGGCTATGCTTAAGGCATGGGCACAAGTGCTGGCTAACGCTTAAGGCATGGGCACAAGTGCTGGCTAAGGCTTAAGGCATGTGCACAAGTGCTGGCTAAGGCTTAAGGCATGGGCACAAGTGCTGGCTAAGGCTTAAGGCATGGCCACAAGTGCTAGCTAAGGCTTAAGGCATGGGCACAAGTGCTGGCTAAGGCTTAAGGCATGGGCACAATTGCTGGCTAGGCATAAGGCATGGGCACAAGTGCTGGCTAGGCTTAAGGCAACGGCACAAGTGCTGGCTATGCTTAAGGCATGGGCACAAGTGCTGGCTAGGCTTAAGGCATGGGAACAAGTGCTGGCTATGCTTAAGGCAACGGCACAAGTGCTGGCTAGGCTTAAGGCATGGGCACAAGTGCTGGCTAAGGCTTAAGGCATGGGCACAAGTGCTGGCTAGGCATAAGGCATGGGCACAAGTGCTGGCTAACGCTTAAGGCATGGGCACAAGTGCTGGCTAAGGCTTAAGGCATGGGCACAAGTGCTGGCTAAGGCTTAAGGCATGGGCACAAGTGCTGGTTAGGCATAAGGCATGGGCACAAGTGCTGGCTAGGCATAAGGCATGGGCACAAGTGCTGGCTAGGCATAAGGCATGGGCACTAGTGCTGGCTAAGGCTTAAGGCCTGGGCACAAGTGCTGGCTAGGCTTAAGGCCTGGGCACAAGTGCTGGCTAGGCATAAGGCAAGGCATGGGCACAAGTGCTGGCTAGGCATAAGGCATGGGCACAAGTGCTGGCTAGGCATAAGGCATGGGCACAAGTGCTGGCTAGGCATAAGGCATGGGCACAAGTGCTGGCTAAGGCTTAAGGCATGGGCACAAGTGCTGGCTAAGGCTTAAGGCATGGGTACAAGTGCTGGCTAAGGCTTAAGGCATGGGCACAAGTGCTGGCTAAGGCTTAAGGCATGGGCACAAGTGCTGGCTAAGGCTTAAGGCATGGGCACAAATGCTGGCTAAGGCTTAAGGCATGGGCACAAGTGCTGGCTAAGGCTTAAGGTATGGGCACAAGTGCTGGCTAAGGTTTAAGGCATGGGCACAAGTGCTGGCTAAGGTTTAAGGCATGGGCACAAGTGCTGGCTAAGGCTTAAGGCATGGGCACAAGTGCTGGCTAAGGCTTAAGGCATGGGCATAAGTGCTGGCTAAGGCTTAAGGCATGGGCACAAGTGCTGGCTAGGCTTAAGGCATACGGCTAACTCTTTGCACTCTTTGCATAAAGGGTTAGGCACCCATAGGGGTGAAGAGCTAGCTTTCATCCCTCTACTCTGTACTTGGACATTTAGGACTAGATCCTTTGTTGTACAGTGCGGAGCCTCTCCATAACCCCATGCTCCAAGCGACCAGGCACTTCTTGTCTGTCCTCCGTAAATGGGTAATGCCTTCTTCCCCAATTACAGTCGTGCATGCGCATTCAGACAGGACAAGAGCGAAGAGCGTAAAGCCTGCCCTGTGTGCATAACCATCATGTAACTAAAGACAGAAAAACAAACATGCAAGGGGCTCAAAAGTGCTGGCTAAGGCTTAAGGCATGGGCAAAAGTGCTGGCTAAGGCTTAAGGCATGGGCACAAGTGCTGGCTAAGGCTTAAGGCATGGGCACAAGTGCTGGCTAAGACTTAAGGCATGGGCACAAGTGCTGGCTAAGGCTTAAGGCATGGGCACAAGTGCTGGCTAAGGCTTAAGGCATGGGCACAAGTGCTGGCTAGGCTTAAGGCATGGGTACAAGTGCTGGCTAGGCTTAAGGCAACGGCACAAGTGCTGGCTATGCTTAAGGCATGGGCACAAGTGCTGGCTAACGCTTAAGGCATGGGCACAAGTGCTGGCTAAGGCTTAAGGCATGTGCACAAGTGCTGGCTAAGGCTTAAGGCATGGGCACAAGTGCTGGCTAAGGCTTAAGGCATGGCCACAAGTGCTAGCTAAGGCTTAAGGCATGGGCACAAGTGCTGGCTAAGGCTTAAGGCATGGGCACATGTGCTGGCTAAGGCTTAAGGCATGGGCACAAGTGCTGGCTAGGCTTAAGGCAACGGCACAAGTGCTGGCTATGCTTAAGGCATGGGCACAAGTGCTGGCTAGGCTTAAGGCATGGGCACAAGTGCTGGCTAGGCATAAGGCATGGGCACAAGTGCTGGCTAGGCATAAGGCATGGGCACAAGTGCTGGCTAGGCTTAAGGCATGGGTACAAGTGCTGGCTAGGCTTAAGGCAACGGCACAAGTGCTGGCTATGCTTAAGGCATGGGCACAAGTGCTGGCTAACGCTTAAGGCATGGGCACAAGTGCTGGCTAAGGCTTAAGGCATGTGCACAAGTGCTGGCTAAGGCTTAAGGCATGGGCACAAGTGCTGGCTAAGGCTTAAGGCATGGGCACAAGTGCTGGCTAAGGCTTAAGGCATGGGCACAAGTGCTGGCTAAGGCTTAAGGCATGGGCACATGTGCTGGCTAAGGCTTAAGGCATGGGCACAAGTGCTGGCTCAGGCTTAAGGCATGGGCACAAGTGCTGGCTAGGCTTAAGGCAACGGCACAAGTGCTGGCTATGCTTAAGGCATGGGCACAAGTGCTGGCTAGGCTTAAGGCATGGGCACAAGTGCTGGCTAGGCATAAGGCATGGGCACAAGTTCTGGCTAGGCATAAGGCATGGGCACAAGTGCTGGCTAGGCATAAGGCATGGGCACAAGTGCTGGCTAGGCATAAGGCATGGGCACAAGTGCTGGCTAAGGCTTAAGGCATGAGCACAAGTGCTGGCTAAGGCTTAAGGCATGGGCACAAGTGCTGGCTAAGGCTTAAGGCATGGGCACAAGTGCTGGCTAAGGCTTAAGGCATGGGCACAAGTGCTGGCTAAGGCTTAAGGCATGGGCACAAGTGCTGGCTAAGGCTTAAGGCATGGGCACAAGTGCTGGCTAAGGCTTAAGGCATGGGCACAAGTGCTGGCTAAGGCTTAAGGCATGGGCACAAGTGCTGGCTAAGGCTTAAGGCATGGGCACAAGTGCTGGCTAAGGCTTAAGGCATGGGCACAAGTGCTGGCTAAAGCTTAAGGCATGGGCACAAGTGCTGGCTAGGCATAAGGCATGGGCACAAGTGCTGGCTAGGCATAAGGCATGGGCACAAGTGCTGGCTAAGGCTTAAGGCATGGGCACATGTGCTGGCTAAGGCTTAAGGCATGGGCACAAGTGCTGGCTAAAGCTTAAGGCATGGGCACAAGTGCTGGCTAGGCATAAGGCATGGGCACAAGTGCTGGCTAAGGCTTAAGGCATGGGCACAAGTGCTGGCTAAGGCTTAAGGCATGGGCACAAGTGCTGGCTAAGGCTTAAGGCATGGGCACAAGTGCTGGCTAGGCTTAAGGCATGGGCACAAGTGCTGGCTAAGGCTTAAGGCATGGGCACAAGTGCTGGCTAGGCATAAGGCATGGGCACAAGTGCTGGCTAAGGCTTAAGGCATGGGCACAAGTGCTGGCTAAGGCTTAAGGCATGGGCACAAGTGCTGGCTAAGGCTTAAGGCATGGGCACAAGTGCTGGCTAGGCATAAGGCATGGGCACAAGTTCTGGCTAGGCATAAGGCATGGGCACAAGTGCTGGCTAGGCATAAGGCATGGGCACAAGTGCTGGCTAGGCATAAGGCATGGGCACAAGTGCTGGCTAAGGCTTAAGGCATGAGCACAAGTGCTGGCTAAGGCTTAAGGCATGGGCACAAGTGCTGGCTAAGGCTTAAGGCATGGGCACAAGTGCTGGCTAAGGCTTAAGGCATGGGCACAAGTGCTGGCTAAGGCTTAAGGCAAGGGCACAAGTGCTGGCTAAGGCTTAAGGCATGGGCACAAGTGCTGGCTAAGGCTTAAGGCATGGGCACAAGTGCTGGCTAAGGCTTAAGGCATGGGCACAAGTGCTGGCTAAGGCTTAAGGCATGGGCACAAGTGCTGGCTAAGGCTTAAGGCATGGGCACAAGTGCTGGCTAAAGCTTAAGGCATGGGCACAAGTGCTGGCTAGGCATAAGGCATGGGCACAAGTGCTGGCTAGGCATAAGGCATGGGCACAAGTGCTGGCTAAGGCTTAAGGCATGGGCACATGTGCTGGCTAAGGCTTAAGGCATGGGCACAAGTGCTGGCTAAAGCTTAAGGCATGGGCACAAGTGCTGGCTAGGCATAAGGCATGGGCACAAGTGCTGGCTAAGGCTTAAGGCATGGGCACAAGTGCTGGCTAAGGCTTAAGGCATGGGCACAAGTGCTGGCTAAGGCTTAAGGCATGGGCACAAGTGCTGGCTAGGCTTAAGGCATGGGCACAAGTGCTGGCTAAGGCTTAAGGCATGGGCACAAGTGCTGGCTAGGCATAAGGCATGGGCACAAGTGCTGGCTAAGGCTTAAGGCATGGGCACAAGTGCTGGCTAAGGCTTAAGGCATGGGCACAAGTGCTGGCTAAGGCTTAAGGCATGGGCACAAGTGCTGGCTAAGGCTTAAGGCATGGGCACAAGTGCTGGCTAAGGCTTAAGGCATGGGCACAAGTGCTGGCTAAGGCTTAAGGCATGGGCACAAGTACTGGCTAGGCTTAAGGCATGGGCACAAGTGCTGGCTATGCTTAAGGCAATGGCACAAGTGCTGGCTATGCTTAAGGCAACGGCACAAGTGCTGGCAAGGCTTAAGGCATGGGCACAAGTGCTGGCTAGGCTTAAGGCATGAGCACAAGTGCTGGCTAGGCATAAGGCATGGGCACAAGTGCTGGCTAGGCATAAGGCATGGGCACAAGTGCTGGCTAGGCATAAGGCATGGGCACAAGTGCTGGCTAAGGCTTAAGGCATGGGCACAAGTGCTGGCTAAGGCTTAAGGCATGGGCACAAGTGCTGGCTAAGGCTTAAGGCATGGGCACAAGTGCTGGCTAAGGCTTAAGGCATGGGCACAAGTACTGGCTAGGCTTAAGGCATGGGCAGAAGTGCTGGCTAAGGCTTAAGGCAACGGCACAAGTGCTGGCTAGGCTTAAGGCAACGGCACAAGTGATGGCTAGGCTTAAGGCATGGGCACAAGTGCTGGCTAAGGCTTAAGGCATGGGCACAAGTGCTGGCTAGGCATAAGGCATGGGCACAAGTGCTGGCTAACGCTTAAGGCATGGGCACAAGTGCTGGCTAAGGCTTAAGGCATGGGCACAAGTGCTGGCTAAGGCTTAAGGCATGGGCACAAGTGCTGGTTAGGCATAAGGCATGGGCACAAGTGCTGGCTAGGCATAAGGCATGGGCACAAGTGCTGGCTAGGCATAAGGCATGGGCACTAGTGCTGGCTAAGGCTTAAGGCCTGGGCACAAGTGCTGGCTAGGCTTAAGGCCTGGGCACAAGTGCTGGCTAGGCATAAGGCAAGGCATGGGCACAAGTGCTGGCTAGGCATAAGGCATGGGCACAAGTGCTGGCTAGGCATAAGGCATGGGCACAATTGCTGGCTAGGCATAAGGCATGGGCACAAGTGCTGGCTAAGGCTTAAGGCATGGGCACAAGTGCTGGCTAAGGCTTAAGGCATGGGTACAAGTGCTGGCTAAGGCTTAAGGCATGGGCACAAGTGCTGGCTAAGGCTTAAGGCATGGGCACAAGTGCTGGCTAAGGCTTAAGGCATGGGCACAAATGCTGGCTAAGGCTTAAGGCATGGGCACAAGTGCTGGCTAAGGCTTAAGGTATGGGCACAAGTGCTGGCTAAGGTTTAAGGCATGGGCACAAGTGCTGGCTAAGGTTTAAGGCATGGGCACAAGTGCTGGCTAAGGCTTAAGGCATGGGCACAAGTGCTGGCTAAGGCTTAAGGCATGGGCATAAGTGCTGGCTAAGGCTTAAGGCATGGGCACAAGTGCTGGCTAGGCTTAAGGCATACGGCTAACTCTTTGCACTCTTTGCATAAAGGGTTAGGCACCCATAGGGGTGAAGAGCTAGCTTTCATCCCTCTACTCTGTACTTGGACATTTAGGACTAGATCCTTTGTTGTACAGTGCGGAGCCTCTCCATAACCCCATGCTCCAAGCGACCAGGCACTTCTTGTCTGTCCTCCGTAAATGGGTAATGCCTTCTTCCCCAATTACAGTCGTGCATGCGCATTCAGACAGGACAAGAGCGAAGAGCGTAAAGCCTGCCCTGTGTGCATAACCATCATGTAACTAAAGACAGAAAAACAAACATGCAAGGGGCTCAAAAGTGCTGGCTAAGGCTTAAGGCATGGGCAAAAGTGCTGGCTAAGGCTTAAGGCATGGGCACAAGTGCTGGCTAAGGCTTAAGGCATGGGCACAAGTGCTGGCTAAGGCTTAAGGCATGGGCACAAGTGCTGGCTAAGGCTTAAGGCATGGGCACAAGTGCTGGCTAAGGCTTAAGGCATGGGCACAAGTGCTGGCTAGGCTTAAGGCATGGGTACAAGTGCTGGCTAGGCTTAAGGCAACGGCACAAGTGCTGGCTATGCTTAAGGCATGGGCACAAGTGCTGGCTAACGCTTAAGGCATGGGCACAAGTGCTGGCTAAGGCTTAAGGCATGTGCACAAGTGCTGGCTAAGGCTTAAGGCATGGGCACAAGTGCTGGCTAAGGCTTAAGGCATGGCCACAAGTGCTAGCTAAGGCTTAAGGCATGGGCACAAGTGCTGGCTAAGGCTTAAGGCATGGGCACAATTGCTGGCTAGGCATAAGGCATGGGCACAAGTGCTGGCTAGGCTTAAGGCAACGGCACAAGTGCTGGCTATGCTTAAGGCATGGGCACAAGTGCTGGCTAGGCTTAAGGCATGGGAACAAGTGCTGGCTATGCTTAAGGCAACGGCACAAGTGCTGGCTAGGCTTAAGGCATGGGCACAAGTGCTGGCTAAGGCTTAAGGCATGGGCACAAGTGCTGGCTAGGCATAAGGCATGGGCACAAGTGCTGGCTAACGCTTAAGGCATGGGCACAAGTGCTGGCTAAGGCTTAAGGCATGGGCACAAGTGCTGGCTAAGGCTTAAGGCATGGGCACAAGTGCTGGTTAGGCATAAGGCATGGGCACAAGTGCTGGCTAGGCATAAGGCATGGGCACAAGTGCTGGCTAGGCATAAGGCATGGGCACTAGTGCTGGCTAAGGCTTAAGGCCTGGGCACAAGTGCTGGCTAGGCTTAAGGCCTGGGCACAAGTGCTGGCTAGGCATAAGGCAAGGCATGGGCACAAGTTCTGGCTAGGTATAAGGCATGGGCACAAGTGCTGGCTAGGCATAAGGCATGGGCACAAGTGCTGGCTAGGCATAAGGCATGGGCACAAGTGCTGGCTAAGGCTTAAGGCATGGGCACAAGTGCTGGCTAAGGCTTAAGGCATGGGTACAAGTGCTGGCTAAGGCTTAAGGCATGGGCACAAGTGCTGGCTAAGGCTTAAGGCATGGGCACAAGTGCTGGCTAAGGCTTAAGGCATGGGCACAAATGCTGGCTAAGGCTTAAGGCATGGGCACAAGTGCTGGCTAAGGCTTAAGGTATGGGCACAAGTGCTGGCTAAGGTTTAAGGCATGGGCACAAGTGCTGGCTAAGGTTTAAGGCATGGGCACAAGTGCTGGCTAAGGCTTAAGGCATGGGCACAAGTGCTGGCTAAGGCTTAAGGCATGGGCATAAGTGCTGGCTAAGGCTTAAGGCATGGGCACAAGTGCTGGCTAGGCTTAAGGCATACGGCTAACTCTTTGCACTCTTTGCATAAAGGGTTAGGCACCCATAGGGGTGAAGAGCTAGCTTTCATCCCTCTACTCTGTACTTGGACATTTAGGACTAGATCCTTTGTTGTACAGTGCGGAGCCTCTCCATAACCCCATGCTCCAAGCGACCAGGCACTTCTTGTCTGTCCTCCGTAAATGGGTAATGCCTTCTTCCCCAATTACAGTCGTGCATGCGCATTCAGACAGGACAAGAGCGAAGAGCGTAAAGCCTGCCCTGTGTGCATAACCATCATGTAACTAAAGACAGAAAAACAAACATGCAAGGGGCTCAAAAGTGCTGGCTAAGGCTTAAGGCATGGGCAAAAGTGCTGGCTAAGGCTTAAGGCATGGGCACAAGTGCTGGCTAAGGCTTAAGGCATGGGCACAAGTGCTGGCTAAGACTTAAGGCATGGGCACAAGTGCTGGCTAAGGCTTAAGGCATGGGCACAAGTGCTGGCTAAGGCTTAAGGCATGGGCACAAGTGCTGGCTAGGCTTAAGGCATGGGTACAAGTGCTGGCTAGGCTTAAGGCAACGGCACAAGTGCTGGCTATGCTTAAGGCATGGGCACAAGTGCTGGCTAACGCTTAAGGCATGGGCACAAGTGCTGGCTAAGGCTTAAGGCATGTGCACAAGTGCTGGCTAAGGCTTAAGGCATGGGCACAAGTGCTGGCTAAGGCTTAAGGCATGGCCACAAGTGCTAGCTAAGGCTTAAGGCATGGGCACAAGTGCTGGCTAAGGCTTAAGGCATGGGCACATGTGCTGGCTAAGGCTTAAGGCATGGGCACAAGTGCTGGCTAGGCTTAAGGCAACGGCACAAGTGCTGGCTATGCTTAAGGCATGGGCACAAGTGCTGGCTAGGCTTAAGGCATGGGCACAAGTGCTGGCTAGGCATAAGGCATGGGCACAAGTGCTGGCTAGGCATAAGGCATGGGCACAAGTGCTGGCTAGGCTTAAGGCATGGGTACAAGTGCTGGCTAGGCTTAAGGCAACGGCACAAGTGCTGGCTATGCTTAAGGCATGGGCACAAGTGCTGGCTAACGCTTAAGGCATGGGCACAAGTGCTGGCTAAGGCTTAAGGCATGTGCACAAGTGCTGGCTAAGGCTTAAGGCATGGGCACAAGTGCTGGCTAAGGCTTAAGGCATGGGCACAAGTGCTGGCTAAGGCTTAAGGCATGGGCACAAGTGCTGGCTAAGGCTTAAGGCATGGGCACATGTGCTGGCTAAGGCTTAAGGCATGGGCACAAGTGCTGGCTCAGGCTTAAGGCATGGGCACAAGTGCTGGCTAGGCTTAAGGCAACGGCACAAGTGCTGGCTATGCTTAAGGCATGGGCACAAGTGCTGGCTAGGCTTAAGGCATGGGCACAAGTGCTGGCTAGGCATAAGGCATGGGCACAAGTTCTGGCTAGGCATAAGGCATGGGCACAAGTGCTGGCTAGGCATAAGGCATGGGCACAAGTGCTGGCTAGGCATAAGGCATGGGCACAAGTGCTGGCTAAGGCTTAAGGCATGAGCACAAGTGCTGGCTAAGGCTTAAGGCATGGGCACAAGTGCTGGCTAAGGCTTAAGGCATGGGCACAAGTGCTGGCTAAGGCTTAAGGCATGGGCACAAGTGCTGGCTAAGGCTTAAGGCATGGGCACAAGTGCTGGCTAAGGCTTAAGGCATGGGCACAAGTGCTGGCTAAGGCTTAAGGCATGGGCACAAGTGCTGGCTAAGGCTTAAGGCATGGGCACAAGTGCTGGCTAAGGCTTAAGGCATGGGCACAAGTGCTGGCTAAGGCTTAAGGCATGGGCACAAGTGCTGGCTAAAGCTTAAGGCATGGGCACAAGTGCTGGCTAGGCATAAGGCATGGGCACAAGTGCTGGCTAGGCATAAGGCATGGGCACAAGTGCTGGCTAAGGCTTAAGGCATGGGCACATGTGCTGGCTAAGGCTTAAGGCATGGGCACAAGTGCTGGCTAAAGCTTAAGGCATGGGCACAAGTGCTGGCTAGGCATAAGGCATGGGCACAAGTGCTGGCTAAGGCTTAAGGCATGGGCACAAGTGCTGGCTAAGGCTTAAGGCATGGGCACAAGTGCTGGCTAAGGCTTAAGGCATGGGCACAAGTGCTGGCTAGGCTTAAGGCATGGGCACAAGTGCTGGCTAAGGCTTAAGGCATGGGCACAAGTGCTGGCTAGGCATAAGGCATGGGCACAAGTGCTGGCTAAGGCTTAAGGCATGGGCACAAGTGCTGGCTAAGGCTTAAGGCATGGGCACAAGTGCTGGCTAAGGCTTAAGGCATGGGCACAAGTGCTGGCTAGGCATATGGCATGGGCACAAGTTCTGGCTAGGCATAAGGCATGGGCACAAGTGCTGGCTAGGCATAAGGCATGGGCACAAGTGCTGGCTAGGCATAAGGCATGGGCACAAGTGCTGGCTAAGGCTTAAGGCATGAGCACAAGTGCTGGCTAAGGCTTAAGGCATGGGCACAAGTGCTGGCTAAGGCTTAAGGCATGGGCACAAGTGCTGGCTAAGGCTTAAGGCATGGGCACAAGTGCTGGCTAAGGCTTAAGGCAAGGGCACAAGTGCTGGCTAAGGCTTAAGGCATGGGCACAAGTGCTGGCTAAGGCTTAAGGCATGGGCACAAGTGCTGGCTAAGGCTTAAGGCATGGGCACAAGTGCTGGCTAAGGCTTAAGGCATGGGCACAAGTGCTGGCTAAGGCTTAAGGCATGGGCACAAGTGCTGGCTAAAGCTTAAGGCATGGGCACAAGTGCTGGCTAGGCATAAGGCATGGGCACAAGTGCTGGCTAGGCATAAGGCATGGGCACAAGTGCTGGCTAAGGCTTAAGGCATGGGCACATGTGCTGGCTAAGGCTTAAGGCATGGGCACAAGTGCTGGCTAAAGCTTAAGGCATGGGCACAAGTTCTGGCTAGGCATAAGGCATGGGCACAAGTGCTGGCTAAGGCTTAAGGCATGGGCACAAGTGCTGGCTAAGGCTTAAGGCATGGGCACAAGTGCTGGCTAAGGCTTAAGGCATGGGCACAAGTGCTGGCTAGGCTTAAGGCATGGGCACAAGTGCTGGCTAAGGCTTAAGGCATGGGCACAAGTGCTGGCTAGGCATAAGGCATGGGCACAAGTGCTGGCTAAGGCTTAAGGCATGGGCACAAGTGCTGGCTAAGGCTTAAGGCATGGGCACAAGTGCTGGCTAAGGCTTAAGGCATGGGCACAAGTGCTGGCTAAGGCTTAAGGCATGGGCACAAGTGCTGGCTAAGGCTTAAGGCATGGGCACAAGTGCTGGCTAAGGCTTAAGGCATGGGCACAAGTACTGGCTAGGCTTAAGGCATGGGCACAAGTGCTGGCTATGCTTAAGGCAATGGCACAAGTGCTGGCTATGCTTAAGGCAACGGCACAAGTGCTGGCAAGGCTTAAGGCATGGGCACAAGTGCTGGCTAGGCTTAAGGCATGAGCACAAGTGCTGGCTAGGCATAAGGCATGGGCACAAGTGCTGGCTAGGCATAAGGCATGGGCACAAGTGCTGGCTAGGCATAAGGCATGGGCACAAGTGCTGGCTAAGGCTTAAGGCATGGGCACAAGTGCTGGCTAAGGCTTAAGGCATGGGCACAAGTGCTGGCTAAGGCTTAAGGCATGGGCACAAGTGCTGGCTAAGGCTTAAGGCATGGGCACAAGTACTGGCTAGGCTTAAGGCATGGGCAGAAGTGCTGGCTAAGGCTTAAGGCAACGGCACAAGTGCTGGCTAGGCTTAAGGCAACGGCACAAGTGATGGCTAGGCTTAAGGCATGGGCACAAGAGATGGCTAGGCTTAAGGCATGGGTACAAGTGCTGGCTAGGCATAAGGCATGGGCACAAGTGCTGGCTAGGCTTAAGGCATGGGCACAAGTGCTGGCTAAGGCTTAAGGCATGGGCACAAGTGCTGGCTAAGGCTTAAGGCATGGGCACAAGTGCTGGCTAAGGCTTAAGGCCTGGGCACAAGTGCTGGCTAAGGCTTAAGGCATGGGCACAAGTGCTGGCTAAGGCTTAAGGCATGGGCACAAGTGCTGGCTAAGGCTTAAGGCATGGGCACAATTGCTGGCTAGGCATAAGGCATGGGCACAAGTGCTGGCTAGGCTTAAGGCAACGGCACAAGTGCTGGCTATGCTTAAGGCATGGGCACAAGTGCTGGCTAGGCTTAAGGCATGGGAACAAGTGCTGGCTATGCTTAAGGCAACGGCACAAGTGCTGGCTAGGCTTAAGGCATGGGCACAAGTGCTGGCTAAGGCTTAAGGCATGGGCACAAGTGCTGGCTAGGCATAAGGCATGGGCACAAGTGCTGGCTAACGCTTAAGGCATGGGCACAAGTGCTGGCTAAGGCTTAAGGCATGGGCACAAGTGCTGGCTAAGGCTTAAGGCATGGGCACAAGTGCTGGTTAGGCATAAGGCATGGGCACAAGTGCTGGCTAGGCATAAGGCATGGGCACAAGTGCTGGCTAGGCATATGGCATGGGCACTAGTGCTGGCTAAGGCTTAAGGCCTGGGCACAAGTGCTGGCTAGGCTTAAGGCCTGGGCACAAGTGCTGGCTAGGCATAAGGCAAGGCATGGGCACAAGTGCTGGCTAGGCATAAGGCATGGGCACAAGTGCTGGCTAGGCATAAGGCATGGGCACAAGTGCTGGCTAGGCATAAGGCATGGGCACAAGTGCTGGCTAAGGCTTAAGGCATGGGCACAAGTGCTGGCTAAGGCTTAAGGCATGGGTACAAGTGCTGGCTAAGGCTTAAGGCATGGGCACAAGTGCTGGCTAAGGCTTAAGGCATGGGCACAAGTGCTGGCTAAGGCTTAAGGCATGGGCACAAATGCTGGCTAAGGCTTAAGGCATGGGCACAAGTGCTGGCTAAGGCTTAAGGTATGGGCACAAGTGCTGGCTAAGGTTTAAGACATGGGCACAAGTGCTGGCTAAGGTTTAAGGCATGGGCACAAGTGCTGGCTAAGGCTTAAGGCATGGGCACAAGTGCTGGCTAAGGCTTAAGGCATGGGCATAAGTGCTGGCTAAGGCTTAAGGCATGGGCACAAGTGCTGGCTAGGCTTAAGGCATACGGCTAACTCTTTGCACTCTTTGCATAAAGGGTTAGGCACCCATAGGGGTGAAGAGCTAGCTTTCATCCCTCTACTCTGTACTTGGACATTTAGGACTAGATCCTTTGTTGTACAGTGCGGAGCCTCTCCATAACCCCATGCTCCAAGCGACCAGGCACTTCTTGTCTGTCCTCCGTAAATGGGTAATGCCTTCTTCCCCAATTACAGTCGTGCATGCGCATTCAGACAGGACAAGAGCGAAGAGCGTAAAGCCTGCCCTGTGTGCATAACCATCATGTAACTAAAGACAGAAAAACAAACATGCAAGGGGCTCAAAAGTGCTGGCTAAGGCTTAAGGCATGGGCAAAAGTGCTGGCTAAGGCTTAAGGCATGGGCACAAGTGCTGGCTAAGGCTTAAGGCATGGGCACAAGTGCTGGCTAAGGCTTAAGGCATGGGCACAAGTGCTGGCTAAGGCTTAAGGCATGGGCACAAGTGCTGGCTAAGGCTTAAGGCATGGGCACAAGTGCTGGCTAGGCTTAAGGCATGGGTACAAGTGCTGGCTAGGATTAAGGCAACGGCACAAGTGCTGGCTATGCTTAAGGCATGGGCACAAGTGCTGGCTAACGCTTAAGGCATGGGCACAAGTGCTGGCTAAGGCTTAAGGCATGTGCACAAGTGCTGGCTAAGGCTTAAGGCATGGGCACAAGTGCTGGCTAAGGCTTAAGGCATGGCCACAAGTGCTGGCTAAGGCTTAAGGCATGGGCACAAGTGCTGGCTAAGGCTTAAGGCATGGGCACATGTGCTGGCTAAGGCTTAAGGCATGGGCACAAGTGCTGGCTAGGCTTAAGGCAACGGCACAAGTGCTGGCTATGCTTAAGGCATGGGCACAAGTGCTGGCTAGGCTTAAGGCATGGGCACAAGTGCTGGCTAGGCATAAGGCATGGGCACAAGTGCTGGCTAGGCATAAGGCATGGGCACAAGTGCTGGCTAGGCTTAAGGCATGGGTACAAGTGCTGGCTAGGCTTAAGGCAACGGCACAAGTGCTGGCTATGCTTAAGGCATGGGCACAAGTGCTGGCTAACGCTTAAGGCATGGGCACAAGTGCTGGCTAAGGCTTAAGGCATGTGCACAAGTGCTGGCTAAGGCTTAAGGCATGGGCACAAGTGCTGGCTAAGGCTTAAGGCATGGGCACAAGTGCTGGCTAAGGCTTAAGGCATGGGCACAAGTGCTGGCTAAGGCTTAAGGCATGGGCACATGTGCTGGCTAAGGCTTAAGGCATGGGCACAAGTGCTGGCTCAGGCTTAAGGCATGGGCACAAGTGCTGGCTAGGCTTAAGGCAACGGCACAAGTGCTGGCTATGCTTAAGGCATGGGCACAAGTGCTGGCTAGGCTTAAGGCATGGGCACAAGTGCTGGCTAGGCATAAGGCATGGGCACAAGTTCTGGCTAGGCATAAGGCATGGGCACAAGTGCTGGCTAGGCATAAGGCATGGGCACAAGTGCTGGCTAGGCATAAGGCATGGGCACAAGTGCTGGCTAAGGCTTAAGGCATGAGCACAAGTGCTGGCTAAGGCTTAAGGCATGGGCACAAGTGCTGGCTAAGGCTTAAGGCATGGGCACAAGTGCTGGCTAAGGCTTAAGGCATGGGCACAAGTGCTGGCTAAGGCTTAAGGCATGGGCACAAATGCTGGCTAAGGCTTAAGGCATGGGCACAAGTGCTGGCTAAGGCTTAAGGCATGGGCACAAGTGCTGGCTAAGGCTTAAGGCATGGGCACAAGTGCTGGCTAAGGCTTAAGGCATGGGCACAAGTGCTGGCTAAGGCTTAAGGCATGGGCACAAGTGCTGGCTAAAGCTTAAGGCATGGGCACAAGTGCTGGCTAGGCATAAGGCATGGGCACAAGTGCTGGCTAGGCATAAGGCATGGGCACAAGTGCTGGCTAAGGCTTAAGGCATGGGCACATGTGCTGGCTAAGGCTTAAGGCATGGGCACAAGTGCTGGCTAAAGCTTAAGGCATGGGCACAAGTGCTGGCTAGGCATAAGGCATGGGCACAAGTGCTGGCTAAGGCTTAAGGCATGGGCACAAGTGCTGGCTAAGGCTTAAGGCATGGGCACAAGTGCTGGCTAAGGCTTAAGGCATGGGCACAAGTGCTGGCTAGGCTTAAGGCATGGGCACAAGTGCTGGCTAAGGCTTAAGGCATGGGCACAAGTGCTGGCTAGGCATAAGGCATGGGCACAAGTGCCGGCTAAGGCTTAAGGCATGGGCACAAGTGCTGGCTAAGGCTTAAGGCATGGGCACAAGTGCTGGCTAAGGCTTAAGGCATGGGCACAAGTGCTGGCTAGGCATAAGGCATGGGCACAAGTTCTGGCTAGGCATAAGGCATGGGCACAAGTGCTGGCTAGGCATAAGGCATGGGCACAAGTGCTGGCTAGGCATAAGGCATGGGCACAAGTGCTGGCTAAGGCTTAAGGCATGAGCACAAGTGCTGGCTAAGGCTTAAGGCATGGGCACAAGTGCTGGCTAAGGCTTAAGGCATGGGCACAAGTGCTGGCTAAGGCTTAAGGCATGGGCACAAGTGCTGGCTAAGGCTTAAGGCATGGGCACAAGTGCTGGCTAAGGCTTAAGGCATGGGTACAAGTGCTGGCTAAGGCTTAAGGCATGGGCACAAGTGCTGGCTAAGGCTTAAGGCATGGGCACAAGTGCTGGCTAAGGCTTAAGGCATGGGCACAAGTGCTGGCTAAGGCTTAAGGCATGGGCACAAGTGCTGGCTAAAGCTTAAGGCATGGGCACAAGTGCTGGCTAGGCATAAGGCATGGGCACAAGTGCTGGCTAGGCATAAGGCATGGGCACAAGTGCTGGCTAAGGCTTAAGGCATGGGCACATGTGCTGGCTAAGGCTTAAGGCATGGGCACAAGTGCTGGCTAAAGCTTAAGGCATGGGCACAAGTGCTGGCTAGGCATAAGGCATGGGCACAAGTGCTGGCTAAGGCTTAAGGCATGGGCACAAGTGCTGGCTAAGGCTTAAGGCATGGGCACAAGTGCTGGCTAAGGCTTAAGGCATGGGCACAAGTGCTGGCTAGGCTTAAGGCATGGGCACAAGTGCTGGCTAAGGCTTAAGGCATGGGCACAAGTGCTGGCTAGGCATAAGGCATGGGCACAAGTGCTGGCTAAGGCTTAAGGCATGGGCACAAGTGCTGGCTAAGGCTTAAGGCATGGGCACAAGTGCTGGCTAAGGCTTAAGGCATGGGCACAAGTGCTGGCTAAGGCTTAAGGCATGGGCACAAGTGCTGGCTAAGGCTTAAGGCATGGGCACAAGTGCTGGCTAAGGCTTAAGGCATGGGCACAAGTACTGGCTAGGCTTAAGGCATGGGCACAAGTGCTGGCTATGCTTAAGGCAATGGCACAAGTGCTGGCTATGCTTAAGGCAACGGCACAAGTGCTGGCAAGGCTTAAGGCATGGGCACAAGTGCTGGCTAGGCTTAAGGCATGAGCACAAGTGCTGGCTAGGCATAAGGCATGGGCACAAGTGCTGGCTAGGCATAAGGCATGGGCACAAGTGCTGGCTAGGCATAAGGCATGGGCACAAGTGCTGGCTAAGGCTTAAGGCATGGGCACAAGTGCTGGCTAAGGCTTAAGGCATGGGCACAAGTGCTGGCTAAGGCTTAAGGCATGGGCACAAGTGCTGGCTAAGGCTTAAGGCATGGGCACAAGTACTGGCTAGGCTTAAGGCATGGGCAGAAGTGCTGGCTAAGGCTTAAGGCAACGGCACAAGTGCTGGCTAGGCTTAAGGCAACGGCACAAGTGATGGCTAGGCTTAAGGCATGGGCACAAGAGATGGCTAGGCTTAAGGCATGGGTACAAGTGCTGGCTAGGCATAAGGCATGGGCACAAGTGCTGGCTAGGCTTAAGGCATGGGCACAAGTGCTGGCTAAGGCTTAAGGCATGGGCACAAGTGCTGGCTAAGGCTTAAGGCATGGGCACAAGTGCTGGCTAAGGCTTAAGGCCTGGGCACAAGTGCTGGCTAAGGCTTAAGGCATGGGCACAAGTGCTGGCTAAGGCTTAAGGCATGGGCACAAGTGCTGGCTAAGGCTTAAGGCATGGGCACAAGTGCTGGCTAAGGCTTAAGGCATGGGCACAAGTGCTGGCTAAGGCTTAAGGCATGGGCACAAGTGCTGGCTAAGGCTTAAGGCATGGGCACAAGTGCTGGCTAGGCATAAGGCATGGACACAAGTGCTGGCTAGGCATAAGGCATGGGCACTAGTGCTGGCTAAGGCTTAAGGCCTGGGCACAAGTGCTGGCTAGGCTTAAGGCCTGGGCACAAGTGCTGGCTAGGCATAAGACAAGGCATGGGCACAAGTGCTGGCTAGGCATAAGGCAACGGCACAAGTGCTGGCTATGCTTAAGGCATGGGCACAAGTGCTGGCTAGGCTTAAGGCATGGGCACAAGTGCTGGCTAGGCATAAGGCATGGGCACAAGTGCTGGCTAGGCATAAGGCATGGGCACAAGTGCTGGCTAGGCTTAAGGCATGGGTACAAGTGCTGGCTAGGCTTAAGGCAACGGCACAAGTGCTGGCTATGCTTAAGGCATGGGCACAAGTGCTGGCTAACGCTTAAGGCATGGGCACAAGTGCTGGCTAAGGCTTAAGGCATGTGCACAAGTGCTGGCTAAGGCTTAAGGCATGGGCACATGTGCTGGCTAAGGCTTAAGGCATGGGCACAAGTGCTGGCTAGGCTTAAGGCAACGGCACAAGTGCTGGCTATGCTTAAGGCATGGGCACAAGTGCTGGCTAGGCTTAAGGCATGGGCACAAGTGCTGGCTAGGCATAAGGCATGGGCACAAGTGCTGGCTAGGCATAAGGCATGGGCACAAGTGCTGGCTAGGCTTAAGGCATGGGTACAAGTGCTGGCTAGGCTTAAGGCAACGGCACAAGTGCTGGCTATGCTTAAGGCATGGGCACAAGTGCTGGCTAACGCTTAAGGCATGGGCACAAGTGCTGGCTAAGGCTTAAGGCATGTGCACAAGTGCTGGCTAAGGCTTAAGGCATGGGCACAAGTGCTGGCTAAGGCTTAAGGCATGGGCACAAGTGCTGGCTAAGGCTTAAGGCATGGGCACAAGTGCTGGCTAAGGCTTAAGGCATGGGCACATGTGCTGGCTAAGGCTTAAGGCATGGGCACAAGTGCTGGCTCAGGCTTAAGGCATGGGCACAAGTGCTGGCTAGGCTTAAGGCAACGGCACAAGTGCTGGCTATGCTTAAGGCATGGGCACAAGTGCTGGCTAGGCTTAAGGCATGGGCACAAGTGCTGGCTAGGCATAAGGCATGGGCACAAGTTCTGGCTAGGCATAAGGCATGGGCACAAGTGCTGGCTAGGCATAAGGCATGGGCACAAGTGCTGGCTAGGCATAAGGCATGGGCACAAGTGCTGGCTAAGGCTTAAGGCATGAGCACAAGTGCTGGCTAAGGCTTAAGGCATGGGCACAAGTGCTGGCTAAGGCTTAAGGCATGGGCACAAGTGCTGGCTAAGGCTTAAGGCATGGGCACAAGTGCTGGCTAAGGCTTAAGGCATGGGCACAAGTGCTGGCTAAGGCTTAAGGCATGGGCACAAGTGCTGGCTAAGGCTTAAGGCATGGGCACAAGTGCTGGCTAAGGCTTAAGGCATGGGCACAAGTGCTGGCTAAGGCTTAAGGCATGGGCACAAGTGCTGGCTAAGGCTTAAGGCATGGGCACAAGTGCTGGCTAAAGCTTAAGGCATGGGCACAAGTGCTGGCTAGGCATAAGGCATGGGCACAAGTGCTGGCTAGGCATAAGGCATGGGCACAAGTGCTGGCTAAGGCTTAAGGCATGGGCACATGTGCTGGCTAAGGCTTAAGGCATGGGCACAAGTGCTGGCTAAAGCTTAAGGCATGGGCACAAGTGCTGGCTAGGCATAAGGCATGGGCACAAGTGCTGGCTAAGGCTTAAGGCATGGGCACAAGTGCTGGCTAAGGCTTAAGGCATGGGCACAAGTGCTGGCTAAGGCTTAAGGCATGGGCACAAGTGCTGGCTAGGCTTAAGGCATGGGCACAAGTGCTGGCTAAGGCTTAAGGCATGGGCACAAGTGCTGGCTAGGCATAAGGCATGGGCACAAGTGCTGGCTAAGGCTTAAGGCATGGGCACAAGTGCTGGCTAAGGCTTAAGGCATGGGCACAAGTGCTGGCTAAGGCTTAAGGCATGGGCACAAGTGCTGGCTAGGCATAAGGCATGGGCACAAGTTCTGGCTAGGCATAAGGCATGGGCACAAGTGCTGGCTAGGCATAAGGCATGGGCACAAGTGCTGGCTAGGCATAAGGCATGGGCACAAGTGCTGGCTAAGGCTTAAGGCATGAGCACAAGTGCTGGCTAAGGCTTAAGGCATGGGCACAAGTGCTGGCTAAGGCTTAAGGCATGGGCACAAGTGCTGGCTAAGGCTTAAGGCATGGGCACAAGTGCTGGCTAAGGCTTAAGGCATGGGCACAAGTGCTGGCTAAGGCTTAAGGCATGGGTACAAGTGCTGGCTAAGGCTTAAGGCATGGGCACAAGTGCTGGCTAAGGCTTAAGGCATGGGCACAAGTGCTGGCTAAGGCTTAAGGCATGGGCACAAGTGCTGGCTAAGGCTTAAGGCATGGGCACAAGTGCTGGCTAAAGCTTAAGGCATGGGCACAAGTGCTGGCTAGGCATAAGGCATGGGCACAAGTGCTGGCTAGGCATAAGGCATGGGCACAAGTGCTGGCTAAGGCTTAAGGCATGGGCACATGTGCTGGCTAAGGCTTAAGGCATGGGCACAAGTGCTGGCTAAAGCTTAAGGCATGGGCACAAGTGCTGGCTAGGCATAAGGCATGGGCACAAGTGCTGGCTAAGGCTTAAGGCATGGGCACAAGTGCTGGCTAAGGCTTAAGGCATGGGCACAAGTGCTGGCTAAGGCTTAAGGCATGGGCACAAGTGCTGGCTAGGCTTAAGGCATGGGCACAAGTGCTGGCTAAGGCTTAAGGCATGGGCACAAGTGCTGGCTAGGCATAAGGCATGGGCACAAGTGCTGGCTAAGGCTTAAGGCATGGGCACAAGTGCTGGCTAAGGCTTAAGGCATGGGCACAAGTGCTGGCTAAGGCTTAAGGCATGGGCACAAGTGCTGGCTAAGGCTTAAGGCATGGGCACAAGTGCTGGCTAAGGCTTAAGGCATGGGCACAAGTGCTGGCTAAGGCTTAAGGCATGGGCACAAGTACTGGCTAGGCTTAAGGCATGGGCACAAGTGCTGGCTATGCTTAAGGCAATGGCACAAGTGCTGGCTATGCTTAAGGCAACGGCACAAGTGCTGGCAAGGCTTAAGGCATGGGCACAAGTGCTGGCTAGGCTTAAGGCATGAGCACAAGTGCTGGCTAGGCATAAGGCATGGGCACAAGTGCTGGCTAGGCATAAGGCATGGGCACAAGTGCTGGCTAGGCATAAGGCATGGGCACAAGTGCTGGCTAAGGCTTAAGGCATGGGCACAAGTGCTGGCTAAGGCTTAAGGCATGGGCACAAGTGCTGGCTAAGGCTTAAGGCATGGGCACAAGTGCTGGCTAAGGCTTAAGGCATGGGCACAAGTACTGGCTAGGCTTAAGGCATGGGCAGAAGTGCTGGCTAAGGCTTAAGGCAACGGCACAAGTGCTGGCTAGGTTTAAGGCAACGGCACAAGTGATGGCTAGGCTTAAGGCATGGGCACAAGAGATGGCTAGGCTTAAGGCATGGGTACAAGTGCTGGCTAGGCATAAGGCATGGGCACAAGTGCTGGCTAGGCTTAAGGCATGGGCACAAGTGCTGGCTAAGGCTTAAGGCATGGGCACAAGTGCTGGCTAAGGCTTAAGGCATGGGCACAAGTGCTGGCTAAGGCTTAAGGCCTGGGCACAAGTGCTGGCTAAGGCTTAAGGCATGGGCACAAGTGCTGGCTAAGGCTTAAGGCATGGGCACAAGTGCTGGCTAAGGCTTAAGGCATGGGCACAAGTGCTGGCTAAGGCTTAAGGCATGGGCACAAGTGCTGGCTAAGGCTTAAGGCATGGGCACAAGTGCTGGCTAAGGCTTAAGGCATGGGCACAAGTGCTGGCTAAGGCTTAAGGCATGGGCACAAGTGCTGGCTAGGCATAAGGCATGGACACAAGTGCTGGCTAGGCATAAGGCATGGGCACTAGTGCTGGCTAAGGCTTAAGGCCTGGGCACAAGTGCTGGCTAGGCTTAAGGCCTGGGCACAAGTGCTGGCTAGGCATAAGACAAGGCATGGGCACAAGTGCTGGCTAGGCATAAGGCATGGGCACAAGTGCTGGCTAGGCATAAGGCATGGGCACAAGTGCTGGCTAGGCAAAAGGCATGGGCACAAGTGCTGGCTAAGGCTTAAGGCATGGGCACAAGTGCTGGCTAAGGCTTAAGGCATGGGCACAAGTGCTGGCTAAGGCTTAAGGCATGGGCACAAGTGCTGGCTAAGGCTTAAGGCATGGGCATAAGTGCTGGCTAAGGCTTAAGGCATGGGCACAAGTGCTGGCTAGGCTTAAGGCATCCGGCTAACTCTTTGCACTCTTTGCATAAAGGGTTAGGCACCCATAGGGGTGAAGAGCTAGCTTTCACCCCTCTACTCTGTACTTGGACATTTAGGACTAGATCCTTTGTTGTACAGTGCGGAGCCTCTCCATAACCCCATGCTCCAAGCGACCAGGCACTTCTTGTCTGTCCTCCATAAATGAGTAATGCCTTCTTCCCCAATTACAGTTGTGCATGCGCATTCAGACGGGACAAGAGCTAAGAGCGTAAAGCCTGCCCTGTGTGCATAACCATCATGTAACTAAAGACAGAAAAACAAACATGCAAGGGGCTCAAAAGTGCTGGCTAAGGCTTAAGGCATGGGCAAAAGTGCTGGCTAAGGCTTAAGGCATGGGCACAAGTGCTGGCTAAGGCTTAAGGCATGGGCACAAGTGCTGGCTAAGGCTTAAGGCATGGGCACAAGTGCTGGCTAAGGCTTAAGGCATGGGCACAAGTGCTGGCTAAGGCTTAAGGCATGGGCACAAGTGCTGGCTAAGGCTTAAGGCATGGGCACAAGTGCTGGCTAGGCTTAAGGCATGGGTACAAGTGCTGGCTAGGCTTAAGGCAACGGCACAAGTGCTGGCTATGCTTAAGGCATGGGCACAAGTGCTGGCTAACGCTTAAGGCATGGGCACAAGTGCTGGCTAAGGCTTAAGGCATGGGCACAAGTGCTGGCTAAGGCTTAAGGCATGGGCACAAGTGCTGGCTAAGGCTTAAGGCATGGGCACAAGTGCTGGCTAGGCTTAAGGCATGGGTACAAGTGCTGGCTAGGCTTAAGGCAACGGCACAAGTGCTGGCTATGCTTAAGGCATGGGCACAAGTGCTGGCTAGGCATAAGGCATGGGCACAAGTGCTGGCTAGGCATAAGGCATGGGCACAAGTGCTGGCTAAGGCTTAAGGCATGGCACAAGTGCTGGCTAAGGCTTAAGGCATGGGCACAAGTGCTGGCTAAGGCTTAAGGCATGGGCACAAGTGCTGGCTAAGGCTTAAGGCATGGGCATAAGTGCTGGCTAAGGCTTAAGGCATGGGCACAAGTGCTGGCTAGGCTTAAGGCATCCGGCTAACTCTTTGCACTCTTTGCATAAAGGGTTAGGCACCCATAGGGGTGAAGAGCTAGCTTTCACCCCTCTACTCTGTACTTGGACATTTAGGACTAGATCCTTTGTTGTACAGTGCGGAGCCTCTCCATAACCCCATGCTCCAAGCGACCAGGCACTTCTTGTCTGTCCTCCATAAATGAGTAATGCCTTCTTCCCCAATTACAGTCGTGCATGCGCATTCAGACGGGACAAGAGCTAAGAGCGTAAAGCCTGCCCTGTGTGCATAACCATCATGTAACTAAAGACAGAAAAACAAACATGCAAGGGGCTCAAAAGTGCTGGCTAAGGCTTAAGGCATGGGCAAAAGTGCTGGCTAAGGCTTAAGGCATGGGCACAAGTGCTGGCTAAGGCTTAAGGCATGGGCACAAGTGCTGGCTAAGGCTTAAGGCATGGGCACAAGTGCTGGCTAAGGCTTAAGGCATGGGCACAAGTGCTGGCTAAGGCTTAAGGCATGGGCACAAGTGCTGGCTAAGGCTTAAGGCATGGGCACAAGTGCTGGCTAGGCTTAAGGCATGGGTACAAGTGCTGGCTAGGCTTAAGGCAACGGCACAAGTGCTGGCTATGCTTAAGGCATGGGCACAAGTGCTGGCTAACGCTTAAGGCATGGGCACAAGTGCTGGCTAAGGCTTAAGGCATGTGCACAAGTGCTGGCTAAGGCTTAAGGCATGGGCACAAGTGCTGGCTAAGGCTTAAGGCATGGGCACAAGTGCTGGCTAAGGCTTAAGGCATGGGCACAAGTGCTGGCTAAGGCTTAAGGCATGGGCATAAGTGCTGGCTAAGGCTTAAGGCATGGGCACAAGTGCTGGCTAGGCTTAAGGCATCCGGCTAACTCTTTGCACTCTTTGCATAAAGGGTTAGGCACCCATAGGGGTGAAGAGCTAGCTTTCACCCCTCTACTCTGTACTTGGACATTTAGGACTAGATCCTTTGTTGTACAGTGCGGAGCCTCTCCATAACCCCATGCTCCAAGCGACCAGGCACTTCTTGTCTGTCCTCCATAAATGAGTAATGCCTTCTTCCCCAATTACAGTCGTGCATGCGCATTCAGACGGGACAAGAGCTAAGAGCGTAAAGCCTGCCCTGTGTGCATAACCATCATGTAACTAAAGACAGAAAAACAAACATGCAAGGGGCTCAAAAGTGCTGGCTAAGGCTTAAGGCATGGGCAAAAGTGCTGGCTAAGGCTTAAGGCATGGGCACAAGTGCTGGCTAAGGCTTAAGGCATGGGCACAAGTGCTGGCTAAGGCTTAAGGCATGGGCACAAGTGCTGGCTAAGGCTTAAGGCATGGGCACAAGTGCTGGCTAAGGCTTAAGGCATGGGCACAAGTGCTGGCTAAGGCTTAAGGCATGGGCACAAGTGCTGGCTAGGCTTAAGGCATGGGTACAAGTGCTGGCTAGGCTTAAGGCAACGGCACAAGTGCTGGCTATGCTTAAGGCATGGGCACAAGTGCTGGCTAACGCTTAAGGCATGGGCACAAGTGCTGGCTAAGGCTTAAGGCATGGGCACAAGTGCTGGCTAAGGCTTAAGGCATGGGCACAAGTGCTGGCTAAGGCTTAAGGCATGGGCACAAGTGCTGGCTAGGCTTAAGGCATGGGTACAAGTGCTGGCTAGGCTTAAGGCAACGGCACAAGTGCTGGCTATGCTTAAGGCATGGGCACAAGTGCTGGCTAGGCATAAGGCATGGGCACAAGTGCTGGCTAGGCATAAGGCATGGGCACAAGTGCTGGCTAAGGCTTAAGGCATGGGCACAAGTGCTGGCTAAGGCTTAAGGCATGGGCACAAGTGCTGGCTAAGGCTTAAGGCATGGGCACAAGTGCTGGCTAAGGCTTAAGGCATGGGCATAAGTGCTGGCTAAGGCTTAAGGCATGGGCACAAGTGCTGGCTAGGCTTAAGGCATCCGGCTAACTCTTTGCACTCTTTGCATAAAGGGTTAGGCACCCATAGGGGTGAAGAGCTAGCTTTCACCCCTCTACTCTGTACTTGGACATTTAGGACTAGATCCTTTGTTGTACAGTGCGGAGCCTCTCCATAACCCCATGCTCCAAGCGACCAGGCACTTCTTGTCTGTCCTCCATAAATGAGTAATGCCTTCTTCCCCAATTACAGTCGTGCATGCGCATTCAGACGGGACAAGAGCTAAGAGCGTAAAGCCTGCCCTGTGTGCATAACCATCATGTAACTAAAGACAGAAAAACAAACATGCAAGGGGCTCAAAAGTGCTGGCTAAGGCTTAAGGCATGGGCAAAAGTGCTGGCTAAGGCTTAAGGCATGGGCACAAGTGCTGGCTAAGGCTTAAGGCATGGGCACAAGTGCTGGCTAAGGCTTAAGGCATGGGCACAAGTGCTGGCTAAGGCTTAAGGCATGGGCACAAGTGCTGGCTAAGGCTTAAGGCATGGGCACAAGTGCTGGCTAAGGCTTAAGGCATGGGCACAAGTGCTGGCTAGGCTTAAGGCATGGGTACAAGTGCTGGCTAGGCTTAAGGCAACGGCACAAGTGCTGGCTATGCTTAAGGCATGGGCACAAGTGCTGGCTAACGCTTAAGGCATGGGCACAAGTGCTGGCTAAGGCTTAAGGCATGTGCACAAGTGCTGGCTAAGGCTTAAGGCATGGGCACAAGTGCTGGCTAAGGCTTAAGGCATGGGCACAAGTGCTGGCTAAGGCTTAAGGCATGGGCACAAGTGCTGGCTAAGGCTTAAGGCATGGGCATAAGTGCTGGCTAAGGCTTAAGGCATGGGCACAAGTGCTGGCTAGGCTTAAGGCATACGGCTAACTCTTTGCACTCTTTGCATAAAGGGTTAGGCACCCATAGGGGTGAAGAGCTAGCTTTCACCCCTCTACTCTGTACTTGGACATTTAGGACTAGATCCTTTGTTGTACAGTGCGGAGCCTCTCCATAACCCCATGCTCCAAGCGACCAGGCACTTCTTGTCTGTGCTCCGTAAATGGGTAATGCCTTCTTCCCCAATTACAGTCGTGCATGCGCATTCAGACGGGACAAGAGCGAAGAGCGTAAAGCCTGCCCTGTGTGCATAACCATCATGTAACTAAAGACAGAAAAACAAACATGCAAGGGGCTCAAAAGTGCTGGCTAAGGCTTAAGGCATGGGCAAAAGTGCTGGCTAAGGCTTAAGGCATGGGCACAAGTGCTGGCTAAGGCTTAAGGCATGGGCACAAGTGCTGGCTAAGGCTTAAGGCATGGGCACAAGTGCTGGCTAAGGCTTAAGGCATGGGCACAAGTGCTGGCTAAGGCTTAAGGCATGGGCACAAGTGCTGGCTAGGCTTAAGGCATGGGTACAAGTGCTGGCTAGGCTTAAGGCAACGGCACAAGTGCTGGCTATGCTTAAGGCATGGGCACAAGTGCTGGCTAACGCTTAAGGCATGGGCACAAGTGCTGGCTAAGGCTTAAGGCATGTGCACAAGTGCTGGCTAAGGCTTAAGGCATGGGCACAAGTGCTGGCTAAGGCTTAAGGCATGGCCACAAGTGCTGGCTAAGGCCTAAGGCATGGGCACAAGTGCTGGCTAAGGCTTAAGGCATGGGCACATGTGCTGGCTAAGGCTTAAGGCATGGGCACAAGTGCTGGCTAGGCTTAAGGCAACGGCACAAGTGCTGGCTATGCTTAAGGCATGGGCACAAGTGCTGACTAGGCTTAAGGCATGGGCACAAGTGCTGGCTAGGCATAAGGCATGGGCACAAGTTCTGGCTAGGCATAAGGCATGGGCACAAGTGCTGGCTAGGCATAAGGCATGGGCACAAGTGCTGGCTAGGCATAAGGCATGGGCACAAGTGCTGGCTAACGCTTAAGGCATGGGCACAAGTGCTGGCTAAGGCTTAAGGCATGGGCACAAGTGCTGGCTAAGGCTTAAGGCATGGGCACAAGTGCTGGCTAAGGCTTAAGGCATAGGCACAAGTGCTGGCTAAGGCTTAAGGCATGGGCACAAGTGCTGGCTAAGGCTTAAGGCATGGGCACAAGTGCTGGCTAAGGCTTAAGGCATGGGCACAAGTGCTGGCTAAGGCTTAAGGCATGGGCACAAGTGCTGGCTAAGGCTTAAGGCATGGGCACAAGTGCTGGCTAAGGCTTAAGGCATGGGCACAAGTGCTGGCTAAGGCTTAAGGCATGGGCACAAGTGCTGGCTAAGGCTTAAGGCATGGGCACAAGTGCTGGTTAGGCATAAGGCATGGGCACAAGTGCTGGCTAGGCATAAGGCATGGGCACAAGTGCTGGCTAGGCATAAGGCATGGGCACTAGTGCTGGCTAAGGCTTAAGGCCTGGGCACAAGTGCTGGCTAGGCTTAAGGCCTGGGCACAAGTGCTGGCTAGGCATAAGGCAAGGCATGGGCACAAGTGCTGGCTAGGCATAAGGCATGGGCACAAGTGCTGGCTAGGCATAAGGCATGGGCACAAGTGCTGGCTAGGCATAAGGCATGGGCACAAGTGCTGGCTAAGGCTTAAGGCATGGGCACAAGTGCTGGCTAAGGCTTAAGGCATGGGTACAAGTGCTGGCTAAGGCTTAAGGCATGGACACAAGTGCTGGCTAAGGCTTAAGGCATGGGCACAAGTGCTGGCTAAGGCTTAAGGCATGGGCACAAATGCTGGCTAAGGCTTAAGGCATGGGCACAAGTGCTGGCTAAGGCTTAAGGTATGGGCACAAGTGCTGGCTAAGGTTTAAGGCATGGGCACAAGTGCTGGCTAAGGTTTAAGGCATGGGCACAAGTGCTGGCTAAGGCTTAAGGCATGGGCACAAGTGCTGGCTAAGGCTTAAGGCATGGGCATAAGTGCTGGCTAAGGCTTAAGGCATGGGCACAAGTGCTGGCTAGGCTTAAGGCATACGGCTAACTCTTTGCACTCTTTGCATAAAGGGTTAGGCACCCATAGGGGTGAAGAGCTAGCTTTCACCCCTCTACTCTGTACTTGGACATTTAGGACTAGATCCTTTGTTGTACAGTGCGGAGCCTCTCCATAACCCCATGCTCCAAGCGACCAGGCACTTCTTGTCTGTCCTCCGTAAATGGGTAATGCCTTCTTCCCCAATTACAGTCGTGCATGCGCATTCAGACGGGACAAGAGCGAAGAGTGTAAAGCCTGCCCTGTGTGCATAACCATCATGTAACTAAAGACAGAAAAACAAACATGCAAGGGGCTCAAAAGTGCTGGCTAAGGCTCAAGGCATGGGCAAAAGTGCTGGCTAAGGCTTAAGGTATGGGCACAAGTGCTGGCTAAGGCATGGGCACAAGTGCTGGCTAAGGCATGGGCACAAGTGCTGGCTAAGGCTTAAGGCATGGGCACAAGTGCTGGCTAAGGCTTAAGGCATGGGCACAAGTGCTGGCTAAGGCTTAAGGCATGGGCACAAGTGCTGGCTAAGGCTTAAGGCATGGGCACAAGTGCTGGCTAGGCTTAAGGCATGGGCACAAGTGCTGGCTATGCTTAAGGCAACGGCACAAGTGCTGGCTAGGCTTAAGGCATGGGCACAAGTGCTGGCTAGGCTTAAGGCATGGGCACAAGTGCTGACTAGGCATAAGGCATGGGCACAAGTGCTGGCTAGGCATAAGGCATGGGCACAAGTGCTGGCTAGGCATAAGGCATGGGCACAAGTGCTGGCTAGGCATAAGGCATGGGCACAAGTGCTGGCTAGGCATAAGGCATGGGCACAAGTGCTGGCTAGGCATAAGACATGGGCACAAGTGCTGGCTAAGGCTTAAGGCATGGGCACAAGTGCTGGCTAAGGCTTAAGGCATGGGCACAAGTGCTGGCTAAGGCTTAAGGCATGGGCACAAGTGCTGGCTAAGGCTTAAGGCATGGGCACAAGTGCTGGCTAGGCATAAGGCATGGGCACAAGTGCTGGCTAGGCATAAGGCATGGGCACAAGTGCTGGCTAGGCATAAGGCATGGGCACAAGTGCTGGCTAAGGCTTAAGGCATCGGCACAAGTGCTGGCTAAGGCTTAAGGCATGGGCACAAGTGCTGGCTAGGCATAAGGCATGGGCACAAGTGCTGGCTAGGCATAAGGCATGGGCACAAGTGCTGGCTAGGCATAAGGCATGGGCACTAGTGCTGGCTAAGGCTTAAGGCCTGGGCACAAGTGCTGGCTAGGCTTAAGGCCTGGGCACAAGTGCTGGCTAGGCATAAGGCAAGGCATGGGCACAAGTGCTGGCTAGGCATAAGGCATGGGCACAAGTGCTGGCTAGGCATAAGGCATGGGCACAAGTGCTGGCTAGGCATAAGGCATGGGCACAAGTGCTGGCTAAGGCTTAAGGCATGGGCACAAGTGCTGGCTAAGGCTTAAGGCATGGGCACAAGTGCTGGCTAAGGCTTAAGGCATGGGCACAAGTGCTGGCTAAGGCTTAAGGCATGGGCACAAATGCTGGCTAAGGCTTAAGGCATGGGCACAAGTGCTGGCTAAGGCTTAAGGTATGGGCACAAGTGCTGGCTAAGGTTTAAGGCATGGGCACAAGTGCTGGCTAAGGTTTAAGGCATGGGCACAAGTGCTGGCTAAGGCTTAAGGCATGGGCACAAGTGCTGGCTAAGGCTTAAGGCATGGGCATAAGTGCTGGCTAAGGGTTAAGGCATGGGCACAAGTGCTGGCTAGGCTTAAGGCATACGGCTAACTCTTTGCACTCTTTGCATAAAGGGTTAGGCACCCATAGGGGTGAAGAGCTAGCTTTCACCCCTCTACTCTGTACTTGGACATTTAGGACTAGATCCTTTGTTGTACAGTGCGGAGCCTCTCCATAACCCCATGCTCCAAGCGACCAGGCACTTCTTGTCTGTCCTCCGTAAATGGGTAATGCCTTCTTCCCCAATTACAGTCGTGCATGCGCATTCAGACGGGACAAGAGCGAAGAGCGTAAAGCCTGCCCTGTGTGCATAACCATCATGTAACTAATGACAGAAAAACAAACATGCAAGGGGCTCAAAAGTGCTGGCTAAGGCTTAAGGCATGGGCAAAACTACTGGCTAAGGCTTAAGGCATGGGCACAAGTGCTGGTTAAGGCTTAAGGCATGGGCACAAGTGCTGGCTAAAGCTTAAGGCATGGGCACAAGTGCTGGCTAAAGCTTAAGGCATGGGCACAAGTGCTGGCTAAGGCTTAAGGCATGGGCACAAGTGCTGGCTAGGCTTAATGCATGGGCACAAGTGCTGGCTATGCTTAAGGCATGGGCACAAGTGCTGGCTAACGCTTAAGGCATGGGCACAAGTGCTGGCTAAGGCTTAAGGCATGTGCACAAGTGCTGGCTAAGGCTTAAGGCATGGGCACAAGTGCTGGCTAAGGCTTAAGGCATGGGCACAAGTGCTGGCTAAGGCTTAAGGCATGGGCACAAGTGCTGGCTAAGGCTTAAGGCATGGGCACAAGTGCTGGCTAAGGCTTAAGGCATGGGCACAAGTGCTGGCTAGGCATAAGGCATGGGCACAAGTGCTGGCTAGGCTTAAGGCAACGGCACAAGTGCTGGCTATGCTTAAGGCATGGGCACAAGTGCTGGCTAGGCTTAAGGCATGGGAACAAGTGCTGGCTATGCTTAAGGCAACGGCACAAGTGCTGGCTAGGCTTAAGGCATGGGCACAAGTGCTGGCTAAGGCTTAAGGCATGGGCACAAGTGCTGGCTAGGCATAAGGCATGGGCACAAGTGCTGGCTAACGCTTAAGGCATGGGCACAAGTGCTGGCTAAGGCTTAAGGCATGGGCACAAGTGCTGGCTAAGGCTTAAGGCATGGGCACAAGTGCTGGTTAGGCATAAGGCATGGGCACAAGTGCTGGCTAGGCATAAGGCATGGGCACAAGTGCTGGCTAGGCATAAGGCATGGGCACTAGTGCTGGCTAAGGCTTAAGGCCTGGGCACAAGTGCTGGCTAGGCTTAAGGCCTGGGCACAAGTGCTTGCTAGGCATAAGGCAAGGCATGGGCACAAGTGCTGGCTAGGCATAAGGCATGGGCACAAGTGCTGGCTAGGCATAAGGCATGGGCACAAGTGCTGGCTAGGCATAAGGCATGGGCACAAGTGCTGGCTAAGGCTTAAGGCATGGGCACAAGTGCTGGCTAAGGCTTAAGGCATGGGCACAAGTGCTGACTAAGGCTTAAGGCATGGGTACAAGTGCTGGCTAAGGCTTAAGGCATGGACACAAGTGCTGGCTAAGGCTTAAGGCATGGGCACAAGTGCTGGCTAAGGCTTAAGGCATGGGCACAAATGCTGGCTAAGGCTTAAGGCATGGGCACAAGTGCTGGCTAAGGCTTAAGGTATGGGCACAAGTGCTGGCTAAGGTTTAAGGCATGGGCACAAGTGCTGGCTAAGGTTTAAGGCATGGGCACAAGTGCTGGCTAAGGCTTAAGGCATGGGCACAAGTGCTGGCTAAGGCTTAAGGCATGGGCATAAGTGCTGGCTAAGGCTTAAGTCATGGGCACAAGTGCTGGCTAGGCTTAAGGCATACGGCTAACTCTTTGCACTCTTTGCATAAAGGGTTAGGCACCCATAGGGGTGAAGAGCTAGCTTTCACCCCTCTACTCTGTACTTGGACATTTAGGACTAGATCCTTTGTTGTACAGTGCGGAGCCTCTCCATAACCCCATGCTCCAAGCGACCAGGCACTTCTTGTCTGTCCTCCGTAAATGGGTAATGCCTTCTTCCCCAATTACAGTCGTGCATGCGCATTCAGACGGGACAAGAGCGAAGAGTGTAAAGCCTGCCCTGTGTGCATAACCATCATGTAACTAAAGACAGAAAAACAAACATGCAAGGGGCTCAAAAGTGCTGGCTAAGGCTCAAGGCATGGGCAAAAGTGCTAGCTAAGGCTTAAGGTATGGGCACAAGTGCTGGCTAAGGCATGGGCACAAGTGCTGGCTAAGGCATGGGCACAAGTGCTGGCTAAGGCTTAAGGCATGGGCACAAGTGCTGGCTAAGGCTTAAGGCATGGGCACAAGTGCTGGCTAAGGCTTAAGGCATGGGCACAAGTGCTGGCTAAGGCTTAAAGCATGGGCACAAGTGCTGGCTAAGGCTTAAGGCATGGGCACAAGTGCTGGCTAGGCTTAAGGCATGGGCACAAGTGCTGGCTATGCTTAAGGCAACGGCACAAGTGCTGGCTAGGCTTAAGGCATGGGCACAAGTGCTGGCTAGGCTTAAGGCATGGGCACAAGTGCTGGCTAGGCATAAGGCATGGGCACAAGTGCTGGCTAGGCATAAGGCATGGGCACAAGTGCTGGCTAGGCATAAGGCATGGGCACAAGTGCTGGCTAGGCATAAGGCATGGGCACAAGTGCTGGCTAGGCATAAGGCATGGGCACAAGTGCTGGCTAGGCATAAGACATGGGCACAAGTGCTGGCTAAGGCTTAAGGCATGGGCACAAGTGCTGGCTAAGGCTTAAGGCATGGGCACAAGTGCTGGCTAAGGCTTAAGGCATGGGCACAAGTGCTGGCTAAGGCTTAAGGCATGGGCACAAGTGCTGGCTAGGCATAAGGCATGGGCACAAGTGCTGGCTAGGCATAAGGCATGGGCACAAGTGCTGGCTAGGCATAAGGCATGGGCACAAGTGCTGGCTAAGGCTTAAGGCATCGGCACAAGTGCTGGCTAAGGCTTAAGGCATGGGCACAAGTGCTGGCTAGGCATAAGGCATGGGCACAAGTGCTGGCTAGGCATAAGGCATGGGCACTAGTGCTGGCTAAGGCTTAAGGCCTGGGCACAAGTGCTGGCTAGGCTTAAGGCCTGGGCACAAGTGCTGGCTAGGCATAAGGCAAGGCATGGGCACAAGTGCTGGCTAGGCATAAGGCATGGGCACAAGTGCTGGCTAGGCATAAGGCATGGGCACAAGTGCTGGCTAGGCATAAGGCATGGGCACAAGTGCTGGCTAAGGCTTAAGGCATGGGCACAAGTGCTGGCTAAGGCTTAAGGCATGGGCACAAGTGCTGGCTAAGGCTTAAGGCATGGGCACAAGTGCTGGCTAAGGCTTAAGGCATGGGCACAAGTGCTGGTTAGGCATAAGGCATGGGCACAAGTGCTGGCTAGGCATAAGGCATGGGCACAAGTGCTGGCTAGGCATAAGGCATGGGCACTAGTGCTGGCTAAGGCTTAAGGCCTGGGCACAAGTGCTGGCTAGGCTTATGGCCTGGGCACAAGTGCTGGCTAGGCATAAGGCAAGGCATGGGCACAAGTGCTGGCTAGGCATAAGGCATGGGCACAAGTGCTGGCTAGGCATAAGGCATGGGCACAAGTGCTGGCTAGGCATAAGGCATGGGCACAAGTGCTGGCTAAGGCTTAAGGCATGGGCACAAGTGCTGGCTAAGGCTTAAGGCATGGGCACAAGTGCTGGCTAAGGCTTAAGGCATGGGCACAAGTGCTGGCTAAGGCTTAAGGCATGGGCACAAATGCTGGCTAAGGCTTAAGGCATGGGCACAAGTGCTGGCTAAGGCTTAAGGTATGGGCACAAGTGCTGGCTAAGGTTTAAGGCATGGGCACAAGTGCTGGCTAAGGTTTAAGGCATGGGCACAAGTGCTGGCTAAGGCTTAAGGCATGGGCACAAGTGCTGGCTAAGGCTTAAGGCATGGGCATAAGTGCTGGCTAAGGGTTAAGGCATGGGCACAAGTGCTGGCTAGGCTTAAGGCATACGGCTAACTCTTTGCACTCTTTGCATAAAGGGTTAGGCACCCATAGGGGTGAAGAGCTAGCTTTCACCCCTCTACTCTGTACTTGGACATTTAGGACTAGATCCTTTGTTGTACAGTGCGGAGCCTCTCCATAACCCCATGCTCCAAGCGACCAGGCACTTCTTGTCTGTCCTCCGTAAATGGGTAATGCCTTCTTCCCCAATTACAGTCGTGCATGCGCATTCAGACGGGACAAGAGCGAAGAGCGTAAAGCCTGCCCTGTGTGCATAACCATCATGTAACTAATGACAGAAAAACAAACATGCAAGGGGCTCAAAAGTGCTGGCTAAGGCTTAAGGCATGGGCAAAACTGCTGGCTAAGGCTTAAGGCATGGGCACAAGTGCTGGTTAAGGCTTAAGGCATGGGCACAAGTGCTGGCTAAAGCTTAAGGCATGGGCACAAGTGCTGGCTAAAGCTTAAGGCATGGGCACAAGTGCTGGCTAAGGCTTAAGGCATGGGCACAAGTGCTGGCTAGGCTTAATGCATGGGCACAAGTGCTGGCTATGCTTAAGGCATGGGCACAAGTGCTGGCTAACGCTTAAGGCATGGGCACAAGTGCTGGCTAAGGCTTAAGGCATGTGCACAAGTGCTGGCTAAGGCTTAAGGCATGGGCACAAGTGCTGGCTAAGGCTTAAGGCATGGGCACAAGTGCTGGCTAAGGCTTAAGGCATGGGCACAAGTGCTGGCTAAGGCTTAAGGCATGGGCACAAGTGCTGGCTAAGGCTTAAGGCATGGGCACAAGTGCTGGCTAGGCATAAGGCATGGGCACAAGTGCTGGCTAGGCTTAAGGCAACGGCACAAGTGCTGGCTATGCTTAAGGCATGGGCACAAGTGCTGGCTAGGCTTAAGGCATGGGAACAAGTGCTGGCTATGCTTAAGGCAACGGCACAAGTGCTGGCTAGGCTTAAGGCATGGGCACAAGTGCTGGCTAAGGCTTAAGGCATGGGCACAAGTGCTGGCTAGGCATAAGGCATGGGCACAAGTGCTGGCTAACGCTTAAGGCATGGGCACAAGTGCTGGCTAAGGCTTAAGGCATGGGCACAAGTGCTGGCTAAGGCTTAAGGCATGGGCACAAGTGCTGGTTAGGCATAAGGCATGGGCACAAGTGCTGGCTAGGCATAAGGCATGGGCACAAGTGCTGGCTAGGCATAAGGCATGGGCACTAGTGCTGGCTAAGGCTTAAGGCCTGGGCACAAGTGCTGGCTAGGCTTAAGGCCTGGGCACAAGTGCTTGCTAGGCATAAGGCAAGGCATGGGCACAAGTGCTGGCTAGGCATAAGGCATGGGCACAAGTGCTGGCTAGGCATAAGGCATGGGCACAAGTGCTGGCTAGGCATAAGGCATGGGCACAAGTGCTGGCTAAGGCTTAAGGCATGGGCACAAGTGCTGGCTAAGGCTTAAGGCATGGGCACAAGTGCTGACTAAGGCTTAAGGCATGGGTACAAGTGCTGGCTAAGGCTTAAGGCATGGACACAAGTGCTGGCTAAGGCTTAAGGCATGGGCACAAGTGCTGGCTAAGGCTTAAGGCATGGGCACAAATGCTGGCTAAGGCTTAAGGCATGGGCACAAGTGCTGGCTAAGGCTTAAGGTATGGGCACAAGTGCTGGCTAAGGTTTAAGGCATGGGCACAAGTGCTGGCTAAGGTTTAAGGCATGGGCACAAGTGCTGGCTAAGGCTTAAGGCATGGGCACAAGTGCTGGCTAAGGCTTAAGGCATGGGCATAAGTGCTGGCTAAGGCTTAAGTCATGGGCACAAGTGCTGGCTAGGCTTAAGGCATACGGCTAACTCTTTGCACTCTTTGCATAAAGGGTTAGGCACCCATAGGGGTGAAGAGCTAGCTTTCACCCCTCTACTCTGTACTTGGACATTTAGGACTAGATCCTTTGTTGTACAGTGCGGAGCCTCTCCATAACCCCATGCTCCAAGCGACCAGGCACTTCTTGTCTGTCCTCCGTAAATGGGTAATGCCTTCTTCCCCAATTACAGTCGTGCATGCGCATTCAGACGGGACAAGAGCGAAGAGTGTAAAGCCTGCCCTGTGTGCATAACCATCATGTAACTAAAGACAGAAAAACAAACATGCAAGGGGCTCAAAAGTGCTGGCTAAGGCTCAAGGCATGGGCAAAAGTGCTAGCTAAGGCTTAAGGTATGGGCACAAGTGCTGGCTAAGGCATGGGCACAAGTGCTGGCTAAGGCATGGGCACAAGTGCTGGCTAAGGCTTAAGGCATGGGCACAAGTGCTGGCTAAGGCTTAAGGCATGGGCACAAGTGCTGGCTAAGGCTTAAGGCATGGGCACAAGTGCTGGCTAAGGCTTAAAGCATGGGCACAAGTGCTGGCTAAGGCTTAAGGCATGGGCACAAGTGCTGGCTAGGCTTAAGGCATGGGCACAAGTGCTGGCTATGCTTAAGGCAACGGCACAAGTGCTGGCTAGGCTTAAGGCATGGGCACAAGTGCTGGCTAGGCTTAAGGCATGGGCACAAGTGCTGGCTAGGCATAAGGCATGGGCACAAGTGCTGGCTAGGCATAAGGCATGGGCACAAGTGCTGGCTAGGCATAAGGCATGGGCACAAGTGCTGGCTAGGCATAAGGCATGGGCACAAGTGCTGGCTAGGCATAAGGCATGGGCACAAGTGCTGGCTAGGCATAAGACATGGGCACAAGTGCTGGCTAAGGCTTAAGGCATGGGCACAAGTGCTGGCTAAGGCTTAAGGCATGGGCACAAGTGCTGGCTAAGGCTTAAGGCATGGGCACAAGTGCTGGCTAAGGCTTAAGGCATGGGCACAAGTGCTGGCTAGGCATAAGGCATGGGCACAAGTGCTGGCTAGGCATAAGGCATGGGCACAAGTGCTGGCTAGGCATAAGGCATGGGCACAAGTGCTGGCTAAGGCTTAAGGCATCGGCACAAGTGCTGGCTAAGGCTTAAGGCATGGGCACAAGTGCTGGCTAGGCATAAGGCATGGGCACAAGTGCTGGCTAGGCATAAGGCATGGGCACAAGTGCTGGCTAGGCATAAGGCATGGGCACTAGTGCTGGCTAAGGCTTAAGGCCTGGGCACAAGTGCTGGCTAGGCTTAAGGCCTGGGCACAAGTGCTGGCTAGGCATAAGGCAAGGCATGGGCACAAGTGCTGGCTAGGCATAAGGCATGGGCACAAGTGCTGGCTAGGCATAAGGCATGGGCACAAGTGCTGGCTAGGCATAAGGCATGGGCACAAGTGCTGGCTAAGGCTTAAGGCATGGGCACAAGTGCTGGCTAAGGCTTAAGGCATGGGCACAAGTGCTGGCTAAGGCTTAAGGCATGGGCACAAGTGCTGGCTAAGGCTTAAGGCATGGGCACAAGTGCTGGTTAGGCATAAGGCATGGGCACAAGTGCTGGCTAGGCATAAGGCATGGGCACAAGTGCTGGCTAGGCATAAGGCATGGGCACTAGTGCTGGCTAAGGCTTAAGGCCTGGGCACAAGTGCTGGCTAGGCTTATGGCCTGGGCACAAGTGCTGGCTAGGCATAAGGCAAGGCATGGGCACAAGTGCTGGCTAGGCATAAGGCATGGGCACAAGTGCTGGCTAGGCATAAGGCATGGGCACAAGTGCTGGCTAGGCATAAGGCATGGGCACAAGTGCTGGCTAAGGCTTAAGGCATGGGCACAAGTGCTGGCTAAGGCTTAAGGCATGGGTACAAGTGCTGGCTAAGGCTTAAGGCATGGACACAAGTGCTGGCTAAGGCTTAAGGCATGGGCACAAGTGCTGGCTAAGGCTTAAGGCATGGGCACAAATGCTGGCTAAGGCTTAAGGCATGGGCACAAGTGCTGGCTAAGGCTTAAGGTATGGGCACAAGTGCTGGCTAAGGTTTAAGGCATGGGCACAAGTGCTGGCTAAGGTTTAAGGCATGGGCACAAGTGCTGGCTAAGGCTTAAGGCATGGGCACAAGTGCTGGCTAAGGCTTAAGGCATGGGCATAAGTGCTGGCTAAGGCTTAAGGCATGGGCACAAGTGCTGGCTAGGCTTAAGGCATACGGCTAACTCTTTTCACTCTTTGCATAAAGGGTTAGGCACCCATAGGGGTGAAGAGCTAGCTTTCACCCCTCTACTCTGTACTTGGACATTTAGGACTAGATCCTTTGTTGTACAGTGCGGAGCCTCTCCATAACCCCATGCTCCAAGCGACCAGGCACTTCTTGTCTGTCCTCCGTAAATGGGTAATGCCTTCTTCCCCAATTACAGTCGTGCATGCGCATTCAGACGGGACAAGAGCGAAGAGTGTAAAGCCTGCCCTGTGTGCATAACCATCATGTAACTAAAGACAGAAAAACAAACATGCAAGGGGCTCAAAAGTGCTGGCTAAGGCTCAAGGCATGGGCAAAAGTGCTAGCTAAGGCTTAAGGTATGGGCACAAGTGCTGGCTAAGGCATGGGCACAAGTGCTGGCTAAGGCATGGGCACAAGTGCTGGCTAAGGCTTAAGGCATGGGCACAAGTGCTGGCTAAGGCTTAAGGCATGGGCACAAGTGCTGGCTAAGGCTTAAGGCATGGGCACAAGTGCTGGCTAAGGCTTAAAGCATGGGCACAAGTGCTGGCTAAGGCTTAAGGCATGGGCACAAGTGCTGGCTAGGCTTAAGGCATGGGCACAAGTGCTGGCTATGCTTAAGGCAACGGCACAAGTGCTGGCTAGGCTTAAGGCATGGGCACAAGTGCTGGCTAGGCTTAAGGCATGGGCACAAGTGCTGGCTAGGCATAAGGCATGGGCACAAGTGCTGGCTAGGCATAAGGCATGGGCACAAGTGCTGGCTAGGCATAAGGCATGGGCACAAGTGCTGGCTAGGCATAAGGCATGGGCACAAGTGCTGGCAAGGCATAAGGCATGGGCACAAGTGCTGGCTAGGCATAAGACATGGGCACAAGTGCTGGCTAAGGCTTAAGGCATGGGCACAAGTGCTGGCTAAGGCTTAAGGCATGGGCACAAGTGCTGGCTAAGGCTTAAGGCATGGGCACAAGTGCTGGCTAAGGCTTAAGGCATGGGCACAAGTGCTGGCTAGGCATAAGGCATGGGCACAAGTGCTGGCTAGGCATAAGGCATGGGCACAAGTGCTGGCTAGGCATAAGGCATGGGCACAAGTGCTGGCTAAGGCTTAAGGCATCGGCACAAGTGCTGGCTAAGGCTTAAGGCATGGGCACAAGTGCTGGCTAGGCATAAGGCATGGGCACAAGTGCTGGCTAGGCATAAGGCATGGGCACAAGTGCTGGCTAGGCATAAGGCATGGGCACTAGTGCTGGCTAAGGCTTAAGGCCTGGGCACAAGTGCTGGCTAGGCTTAAGGCCTGGGCACAAGTGCTGGCTAGGCATAAGGCAAGGCATGGGCACAAGTGCTGGCTAGGCATAAGGCATGGGCACAAGTGCTGGCTAGGCATAAGGCATGGGCACAAGTGCTGGCTAGGCATAAGGCATGGGCACAAGTGCTGGCTAAGGATTAAGGCATGGGCACAAGTGCTGGCTAAGGCTTAAGGCATGGGCACAAGTGCTGGCTAAGGCTTAAGGCATGGGCACAAGTGCTGGCTAAGGCTTAAGGCATGGGCACAAATGCTGGCTAAGGCTTAAGGCATGGGCACAAGTGCTGGCTAAGGCTTAAGGTATGGGCACAAGTGCTGGCTAAGGTTTAAGGCATGGGCACAAGTGCTGGCTAAGGTTTAAGGCATGGGCACAAGTGCTGGCTAAGGCTTAAGGCATGGGCACAAGTGCTGGCTAAGGCTTAAGGCATGGGCATAAGTGCTGGCTAAGGGTTAAGGCATGGGCACAAGTGCTGGCTAGGCTTAAGGCATACGGCTAACTCTTTGCACTCTTTGCATAAAGGGTTAGGCACCCATAGGGGTGAAGAGCTAGCTTTCACCCCTCTACTCTGTACTTGGACATTTAGGACTAGATCCTTTGTTGTACAGTGCGGAGCCTCTCCATAACCCCATGCTCCAAGCGACCAGGCACTTCTTGTCTGTCCTCCGTAAATGGGTAATGCCTTCTTCCCCAATTACAGTCGTGCATGCGCATTCAGACGGGACAAGAGCGAAGAGCGTAAAGCCTGCCCTGTGTGCATAACCATCATGTAACTAATGACAGAAAAACAAACATGCAAGAGGCTCAAAAGTGCTGGCTAAGGCTTAAGGCATGGGCAAAAGTGCTGGCTAAGGCTTAAGGCATGGGCACAAGTGCTGGCTAAGGCTTAAGGCATGGGCACAAGTGCTGGCTAAGGCTTAAGGCATGGGCACAAGTGCTGGCTAAGGCTTAAGGCATGGGCACAAGTGCTGGCTAGGCATAAGGCATGGGCACAAGTGCTGGCTAGGCATAAGGCATGGGCACAAGTGCTGGCTAGGCATAAGGCATGGGCACAAGTGCTGGCTAAGGCTTAAGGCATCGGCACAAGTGCTGGCTAAGGCTTAAGGCATGGGCACAAGTGCTGGCTAGGCATAAGGCATGGGCACAAGTGCTGGCTAGGCATAAGGCATGGGCACAAGTGCTGGCTAGGCATAAGGCATGGGCACTAGTGCTGGCTAAGGCTTAAGGCCTGGGCACAAGTGCTGGCTAGGCTTAAGGCCTGGGCACAAGTGCTGGCTAGGCATAAGGCAAGGCATGGGCACAAGTGCTGGCTAGGCATAAGGCATGGGCACAAGTGCTGGCTAGGCATAAGGCATGGGCACAAGTGCTGGCTAGGCATAAGGCATGGGCACAAGTGCTGGCTAAGGCTTAAGGCATGGGCACAAGTGCTGGCTAAGGCTTAAGGCATGGGCACAAGTGCTGGCTAAGGCTTAAGGCATGGGCACAAGTGCTGGCTAAGGCTTAAGGCATGGGCACAAGTGCTGGTTAGGCATAAGGCATGGGCACAAGTGCTGGCTAGGCATAAGGCATGGGCACAAGTGCTGGCTAGGCATAAGGCATGGGCACTAGTGCTGGCTAAGGCTTAAGGCCTGGGCACAAGTGCTGGCTAGGCTTATGGCCTGGGCACAAGTGCTGGCTAGGCATAAGGCAAGGCATGGGCACAAGTGCTGGCTAGGCATAAGGCATGGGCACAAGTGCTGGCTAGGCATAAGGCATGGGCACAAGTGCTGGCTAGGCATAAGGCATGGGCACAAGTGCTGGCTAAGGCTTAAGGCATGGGCACAAGTGCTGGCTAAGGCTTAAGGCATGGGTACAAGTGCTGGCTAAGGCTTAAGGCATGGACACAAGTGCTGGCTAAGGCTTAAGGCATGGGCACAAGTGCTGGCTAAGGCTTAAGGCATGGGCACAAATGCTGGCTAAGGCTTAAGGCATGGGCACAAGAGCTGGCTAAGGCTTAAGGTATGGGCACAAGTGCTGGCTAAGGTTTAAGGCATGGGCACAAGTGCTGGCTAAGGTTTAAGGCATGGGCACAAGTGCTGGCTAAGGCTTAAGGCATGGGCACAAGTGCTGGCTAAGGCTTAAGGCATGGGCATAAGTGCTGGCTAAGGCTTAAGGCATGGGCACAAGTGCTGGCTAGGCTTAAGGCATACGGCTAACTCTTTTCACTCTTTGCATAAAGGGTTAGGCACCCATAGGGGTGAAGAGCTAGCTTTCACCCCTCTACTCTGTACTTGGACATTTAGGACTAGATCCTTTGTTGTACAGTGCGGAGCCTCTCCATAACCCCATGCTCCAAGCGACCAGGCACTTCTTGTCTGTCCTCCGTAAATGGGTAATGCCTTCTTCCCCAATTACAGTCGTGCATGCGCATTCAGACGGGACAAGAGCGAAGAGTGTAAAGCCTGCCCTGTGTGCATAACCATCATGTAACTAAAGACAGAAAAACAAACATGCAAGGGGCTCAAAAGTGCTGGCTAAGGCTCAAGGCATGGGCAAAAGTGCTGGCTAAGGCTTAAGGTATGGGCACAAGTGCTGGCTAAGGCATGGGCACAAGTGCTGGCTAAGGCATGGGCACAAGTGCTGGCTAAGGCTTAAGGCATGGGCACAAGTGCTGGCCAAGGCTTAAGGCATGGGCACAAGTGCTGGCTAAGGCTTAAGGCATGGGCACAAGTGCTGTCTAAGGCTTAAAGCATGGGCACAAGTGCTGGCTAAGGCTTAAGGCATGGGCACAAGTGATGGCTAGGCTTAAGGCATGGGCACAAGTGCTGGCTATGCTTAAGGCAACGGCACAAGTGCTGGCTAGGCTTAAGGCATGGGCACAAGTGCTGGCTAGGCTTAAGGCATGGGCACAAGTGCTGGCTAGGCATAAGGCATGGGCACAAGTGCTGGCTAGGCATAAGGCATGGGCACAAGTGCTGGCTAGGCATAAGGCATGGGCACAAGTGCTGGCTAGGCATAAGACATGGGCACAAGTGCTGGCTAGGCATAAGGCATGGGCACAAGTGCTGGCTAGGCATAAGACATGGGCACAAGTGCTGGCTAAGGCTTAAGGCATGGGCACAAGTGCTGGCTAAGGCTTAAGGCATGGGCACAAGTGCTGGCTAAGGCTTAAGGCATGGGCACAAGTGCTGGCTAAGGCTTAAGGCATGGGCACAAGTGCTGGCTAGGCATAAGGCATGGGCACAAGTGCTGGCTAGGCATAAGGCATGGGCACAAGTGCTGGCTAGGCATAAGGCATGGGCACAAGTGCTGGCTAAGGCTTAAGGCATCGGCACAAGTGCTGGCTAAGGCTTAAGGCATGGGCACAAGTGCTGGCTAGGCATAAGGCATGGGCACAAGTGCTGGCTAGGCATAAGGCATGGGCACAAGTGCTGGCTAGGCATAAGGCATGGGCACTAGTGCTGGCTAAGGCTTAAGGCCTGGGCATAAGTGCTGGCTAAGGGTTAAGGCATGGGCACAAGTGCTGGCTAGGCTTAAGGCATACGGCTAACTCTTTGCACTCTTTGCATAAAGGGTTAGGCACCCATAGGGGTGAAGAGCTAGCTTTCACCCCTCTACTCTGTACTTGGACATTTAGGACTAGATCCTTTGTTGTACAGTGCGGAGCCTCTCCATAACCCCATGCTCCAAGCGACCAGGCACTTCTTGTCTGTCCTCCGTAAATGGGTAATGCCTTCTTCCCCAATTACAGTCGTGCATGCGCATTCAGACGGGACAAGAGCGAAGAGCGTAAAGCCTGCCCTGTGTGCATAACCATCATGTAACTAATGACAGAAAAACAAACATGCAAGGGGCTCAAAAGTGCTGGCTAAGGCTTAAGGCATGGGCAAAACTGCTGGCTAAGGCTTAAGGCATGGGCACAAGTGCTGGTTAAGGCTTAAGGCATGGGCACAAGTGCTGGCTAAAGCTTAAGGCATGGGCACAAGTGCTGGCTAAAGCTTAAGGCATGGGCACAAGTGCTGGCTAAGGCTTAAGGCATGGGCACAAGTGCTGGCTAGGCTTAATGCATGGGCACAAGTGCTGGCTATGCTTAAGGCATGGGCACAAGTGCTGGCTAACGCTTAAGGCATGGGCACAAGTGCTGGCTAAGGCTTAAGGCATGTGCACAAGTGCTGGCTAAGGCTTAAGGCATGGGCACAAGTGCTGGCTAAGGCTTAAGGCATGGGCACAAGTGCTGGCTAAGGCTTAAGGCATGGGCACAAGTGCTGGCTAAGGCTTAAGGCATGGGCACAAGTGCTGGCTAAGGCTTAAGGCATGGGCACAAGTGCTGGCTAGGCATAAGGCATGGGCACAAGTGCTGGCTAGGCTTAAGGCAACGGCACAAGTGCTGGCTATGCTTAAGGCATGGGCACAAGTGCTGGCTAGGCTTAAGGCATGGGAACAAGTGCTGGCTATGCTTAAGGCAACGGCACAAGTGCTGGCTAGGCTTAAGGCATGGGCACAAGTGCTGGCTAAGGCTTAAGGCATGGGCACAAGTGCTGGCTAGGCATAAGGCATGGGCACAAGTGCTGGCTAACGCTTAAGGCATGGGCACAAGTGCTGGCTAAGGCTTAAGGCATGGGCACAAGTGCTGGCTAAGGCTTAAGGCATGGGCACAAGTGCTGGTTAGGCATAAGGCATGGGCACAAGTGCTGGCTAGGCATAAGGCATGGGCACAAGTGCTGGCTAGGCATAAGGCATGGGCACTAGTGCTGGCTAAGGCTTAAGGCCTGGGCACAAGTGCTGGCTAGGCTTAAGGCCTGGGCACAAGTGCTTGCTAGGCATAAGGCAAGGCATGGGCACAAGTGCTGGCTAGGCATAAGGCATGGGCACAAGTGCTGGCTAGGCATAAGGCATGGGCACAAGTGCTGGCTAGGCATAAGGCATGGGCACAAGTGCTGGCTAAGGCTTAAGGCATGGGCACAAGTGCTGGCTAAGGCTTAAGGCATGGGCACAAGTGCTGACTAAGGCTTAAGGCATGGGTACAAGTGCTGGCTAAGGCTTAAGGCATGGACACAAGTGCTGGCTAAGGCTTAAGGCATGGGCACAAGTGCTGGCTAAGGCTTAAGGCATGGGCACAAATGCTGGCTAAGGCTTAAGGCATGGGCACAAGTGCTGGCTAAGGCTTAAGGTATGGGCACAAGTGCTGGCTAAGGTTTAAGGCATGGGCACAAGTGCTGGCTAAGGTTTAAGGCATGGGCACAAGTGCTGGCTAAGGCTTAAGGCATGGGCACAAGTGCTGGCTAAGGCTTAAGGCATGGGCATAAGTGCTGGCTAAGGCTTAAGTCATGGGCACAAGTGCTGGCTAGGCTTAAGGCATACGGCTAACTCTTTGCACTCTTTGCATAAAGGGTTAGGCACCCATAGGGGTGAAGAGCTAGCTTTCACCCCTCTACTCTGTACTTGGACATTTAGGACTAGATCCTTTGTTGTACAGTGCGGAGCCTCTCCATAACCCCATGCTCCAAGCGACCAGGCACTTCTTGTCTGTCCTCCGTAAATGGGTAATGCCTTCTTCCCCAATTACAGTCGTGCATGCGCATTCAGACGGGACAAGAGCGAAGAGTGTAAAGCCTGCCCTGTGTGCATAACCATCATGTAACTAAAGACAGAAAAACAAACATGCAAGGGGCTCAAAAGTGCTGGCTAAGGCTCAAGGCATGGGCAAAAGTGCTAGCTAAGGCTTAAGGTATGGGCACAAGTGCTGGCTAAGGCATGGGCACAAGTGCTGGCTAAGGCATGGGCACAAGTGCTGGCTAAGGCTTAAGGCATGGGCACAAGTGCTGGCTAAGGCTTAAGGCATGGGCACAAGTGCTGGCTAAGGCTTAAGGCATGGGCACAAGTGCTGGCTAAGGCTTAAAGCATGGGCACAAGTGCTGGCTAAGGCTTAAGGCATGGGCACAAGTGCTGGCTAGGCTTAAGGCATGGGCACAAGTGCTGGCTATGCTTAAGGCAACGGCACAAGTGCTGGCTAGGCTTAAGGCATGGGCACAAGTGCTGGCTAGGCTTAAGGCATGGGCACAAGTGCTGGCTAGGCATAAGGCATGGGCACAAGTGCTGGCTAGGCATAAGGCATGGGCACAAGTGCTGGCTAGGCATAAGGCATGGGCACAAGTGCTGGCTAGGCATAAGGCATGGGCACAAGTGCTGGCTAGGCATAAGGCATGGGCACAAGTGCTGGCTAGGCATAAGACATGGGCACAAGTGCTGGCTAAGGCTTAAGGCATGGGCACAAGTGCTGGCTAAGGCTTAAGGCATGGGCACAAGTGCTGGCTAAGGCTTAAGGCATGGGCACAAGTGCTGGCTAAGGCTTAAGGCATGGGCACAAGTGCTGGCTAGGCATAAGGCATGGGCACAAGTGCTGGCTAGGCATAAGGCATGGGCACAAGTGCTGGCTAGGCATAAGGCATGGGCACAAGTGCTGGCTAAGGCTTAAGGCATCGGCACAAGTGCTGGCTAAGGCTTAAGGCATGGGCACAAGTGCTGGCTAGGCATAAGGCATGGGCACAAGTGCTGGCTAGGCATAAGGCATGGGCACAAGTGCTGGCTAGGCATAAGGCATGGGCACTAGTGCTGGCTAAGGCTTAAGGCCTGGGCACAAGTGCTGGCTAGGCTTAAGGCCTGGGCACAAGTGCTGGCTAGGCATAAGGCAAGGCATGGGCACAAGTGCTGGCTAGGCATAAGGCATGGGCACAAGTGCTGGCTAGGCATAAGGCATGGGCACAAGTGCTGGCTAGGCATAAGGCATGGGCACAAGTGCTGGCTAAGGCTTAAGGCATGGGCACAAGTGCTGGCTAAGGCTTAAGGCATGGGCACAAGTGCTGGCTAAGGCTTAAGGCATGGGCACAAGTGCTGGCTAAGGCTTAAGGCATGGGCACAAGTGCTGGTTAGGCATAAGGCATGGGCACAAGTGCTGGCTAGGCATAAGGCATGGGCACAAGTGCTGGCTAGGCATAAGGCATGGGCACTAGTGCTGGCTAAGGCTTAAGGCCTGGGCACAAGTGCTGGCTAGGCTTATGGCCTGGGCACAAGTGCTGGCTAGGCATAAGGCAAGGCATGGGCACAAGTGCTGGCTAGGCATAAGGCATGGGCACAAGTGCTGGCTAGGCATAAGGCATGGGCACAAGTGCTGGCTAGGCATAAGGCATGGGCACAAGTGCTGGCTAAGGCTTAAGGCATGGGCACAAGTGCTGGCTAAGGCTTAAGGCATGGGTACAAGTGCTGGCTAAGGCTTAAGGCATGGACACAAGTGCTGGCTAAGGCTTAAGGCATGGGCACAAGTGCTGGCTAAGGCTTAAGGCATGGGCACAAATGCTGGCTAAGGCTTAAGGCATGGGCACAAGTGCTGGCTAAGGCTTAAGGTATGGGCACAAGTGCTGGCTAAGGTTTAAGGCATGGGCACAAGTGCTGGCTAAGGTTTAAGGCATGGGCACAAGTGCTGGCTAAGGCTTAAGGCATGGGCACAAGTGCTGGCTAAGGCTTAAGGCATGGGCATAAGTGCTGGCTAAGGCTTAAGGCATGGGCACAAGTGCTGGCTAGGCTTAAGGCATACGGCTAACTCTTTTCACTCTTTGCATAAAGGGTTAGGCACCCATAGGGGTGAAGAGCTAGCTTTCACCCCTCTACTCTGTACTTGGACATTTAGGACTAGATCCTTTGTTGTACAGTGCGGAGCCTCTCCATAACCCCATGCTCCAAGCGACCAGGCACTTCTTGTCTGTCCTCCGTAAATGGGTAATGCCTTCTTCCCCAATTACAGTCGTGCATGCGCATTCAGACGGGACAAGAGCGAAGAGTGTAAAGCCTGCCCTGTGTGCATAACCATCATGTAACTAAAGACAGAAAAACAAACATGCAAGGGGCTCAAAAGTGCTGGCTAAGGCTCAAGGCATGGGCAAAAGTGCTAGCTAAGGCTTAAGGTATGGGCACAAGTGCTGGCTAAGGCATGGGCACAAGTGCTGGCTAAGGCATGGGCACAAGTGCTGGCTAAGGCTTAAGGCATGGGCACAAGTGCTGGCTAAGGCTTAAGGCATGGGCACAAGTGCTGGCTAAGGCTTAAGGCATGGGCACAAGTGCTGGCTAAGGCTTAAAGCATGGGCACAAGTGCTGGCTAAGGCTTAAGGCATGGGCACAAGTGCTGGCTAGGCTTAAGGCATGGGCACAAGTGCTGGCTATGCTTAAGGCAACGGCACAAGTGCTGGCTAGGCTTAAGGCATGGGCACAAGTGCTGGCTAGGCTTAAGGCATGGGCACAAGTGCTGGCTAGGCATAAGGCATGGGCACAAGTGCTGGCTAGGCATAAGGCATGGGCACAAGTGCTGGCTAGGCATAAGGCATGGGCACAAGTGCTGGCTAGGCATAAGGCATGGGCACAAGTGCTGGCAAGGCATAAGGCATGGGCACAAGTGCTGGCTAGGCATAAGACATGGGCACAAGTGCTGGCTAAGGCTTAAGGCATGGGCACAAGTGCTGGCTAAGGCTTAAGGCATGGGCACAAGTGCTGGCTAAGGCTTAAGGCATGGGCACAAGTGCTGGCTAAGGCTTAAGGCATGGGCACAAGTGCTGGCTAGGCATAAGGCATGGGCACAAGTGCTGGCTAGGCATAAGGCATGGGCACAAGTGCTGGCTAGGCATAAGGCATGGGCACAAGTGCTGGCTAAGGCTTAAGGCATCGGCACAAGTGCTGGCTAAGGCTTAAGGCATGGGCACAAGTGCTGGCTAGGCATAAGGCATGGGCACAAGTGCTGGCTAGGCATAAGGCATGGGCACAAGTGCTGGCTAGGCATAAGGCATGGGCACTAGTGCTGGCTAAGGCTTAAGGCCTGGGCACAAGTGCTGGCTAGGCTTAAGGCCTGGGCACAAGTGCTGGCTAGGCATAAGGCAAGGCATGGGCACAAGTGCTGGCTAGGCATAAGGCATGGGCACAAGTGCTGGCTAGGCATAAGGCATGGGCACAAGTGCTGGCTAGGCATAAGGCATGGGCACAAGTGCTGGCTAAGGATTAAGGCATGGGCACAAGTGCTGGCTAAGGCTTAAGGCATGGGCACAAGTGCTGGCTAAGGCTTAAGGCATGGGCACAAGTGCTGGCTAAGGCTTAAGGCATGGGCACAAATGCTGGCTAAGGCTTAAGGCATGGGCACAAGTGCTGGCTAAGGCTTAAGGTATGGGCACAAGTGCTGGCTAAGGTTTAAGGCATGGGCACAAGTGCTGGCTAAGGTTTAAGGCATGGGCACAAGTGCTGGCTAAGGCTTAAGGCATGGGCACAAGTGCTGGCTAAGGCTTAAGGCATGGGCATAAGTGCTGGCTAAGGGTTAAGGCATGGGCACAAGTGCTGGCTAGGCTTAAGGCATACGGCTAACTCTTTGCACTCTTTGCATAAAGGGTTAGGCACCCATAGGGGTGAAGAGCTAGCTTTCACCCCTCTACTCTGTACTTGGACATTTAGGACTAGATCCTTTGTTGTACAGTGCGGAGCCTCTCCATAACCCCATGCTCCAAGCGACCAGGCACTTCTTGTCTGTCCTCCGTAAATGGGTAATGCCTTCTTCCCCAATTACAGTCGTGCATGCGCATTCAGACGGGACAAGAGCGAAGAGCGTAAAGCCTGCCCTGTGTGCATAACCATCATGTAACTAATGACAGAAAAACAAACATGCAAGAGGCTCAAAAGTGCTGGCTAAGGCTTAAGGCATGGGCAAAAGTGCTGGCTAAGGCTTAAGGCATGGGCACAAGTGCTGGCTAAGGCTTAAGGCATGGGCACAAGTGCTGGCTAAGGCTTAAGGCATGGGCACAAGTGCTGGCTAAGGCTTAAGGCATGGGCACAAGTGCTGGCTAGGCATAAGGCATGGGCACAAGTGCTGGCTAGGCATAAGGCATGGGCACAAGTGCTGGCTAGGCATAAGGCATGGGCACAAGTGCTGGCTAAGGCTTAAGGCATCGGCACAAGTGCTGGCTAAGGCTTAAGGCATGGGCACAAGTGCTGGCTAGGCATAAGGCATGGGCACAAGTGCTGGCTAGGCATAAGGCATGGGCACAAGTGCTGGCTAGGCATAAGGCATGGGCACTAGTGCTGGCTAAGGCTTAAGGCCTGGGCACAAGTGCTGGCTAGGCTTAAGGCCTGGGCACAAGTGCTGGCTAGGCATAAGGCAAGGCATGGGCACAAGTGCTGGCTAGGCATAAGGCATGGGCACAAGTGCTGGCTAGGCATAAGGCATGGGCACAAGTGCTGGCTAGGCATAAGGCATGGGCACAAGTGCTGGCTAAGGCTTAAGGCATGGGCACAAGTGCTGGCTAAGGCTTAAGGCATGGGCACAAGTGCTGGCTAAGGCTTAAGGCATGGGCACAAGTGCTGGCTAAGGCTTAAGGCATGGGCACAAGTGCTGGTTAGGCATAAGGCATGGGCACAAGTGCTGGCTAGGCATAAGGCATGGGCACAAGTGCTGGCTAGGCATAAGGCATGGGCACTAGTGCTGGCTAAGGCTTAAGGCCTGGGCACAAGTGCTGGCTAGGCTTATGGCCTGGGCACAAGTGCTGGCTAGGCATAAGGCAAGGCATGGGCACAAGTGCTGGCTAGGCATAAGGCATGGGCACAAGTGCTGGCTAGGCATAAGGCATGGGCACAAGTGCTGGCTAGGCATAAGGCATGGGCACAAGTGCTGGCTAAGGCTTAAGGCATGGGCACAAGTGCTGGCTAAGGCTTAAGGCATGGGTACAAGTGCTGGCTAAGGCTTAAGGCATGGACACAAGTGCTGGCTAAGGCTTAAGGCATGGGCACAAGTGCTGGCTAAGGCTTAAGGCATGGGCACAAATGCTGGCTAAGGCTTAAGGCATGGGCACAAGAGCTGGCTAAGGCTTAAGGTATGGGCACAAGTGCTGGCTAAGGTTTAAGGCATGGGCACAAGTGCTGGCTAAGGTTTAAGGCATGGGCACAAGTGCTGGCTAAGGCTTAAGGCATGGGCACAAGTGCTGGCTAAGGCTTAAGGCATGGGCATAAGTGCTGGCTAAGGCTTAAGGCATGGGCACAAGTGCTGGCTAGGCTTAAGGCATACGGCTAACTCTTTTCACTCTTTGCATAAAGGGTTAGGCACCCATAGGGGTGAAGAGCTAGCTTTCACCCCTCTACTCTGTACTTGGACATTTAGGACTAGATCCTTTGTTGTACAGTGCGGAGCCTCTCCATAACCCCATGCTCCAAGCGACCAGGCACTTCTTGTCTGTCCTCCGTAAATGGGTAATGCCTTCTTCCCCAATTACAGTCGTGCATGCGCATTCAGACGGGACAAGAGCGAAGAGTGTAAAGCCTGCCCTGTGTGCATAACCATCATGTAACTAAAGACAGAAAAACAAACATGCAAGGGGCTCAAAAGTGCTGGCTAAGGCTCAAGGCATGGGCAAAAGTGCTGGCTAAGGCTTAAGGTATGGGCACAAGTGCTGGCTAAGGCATGGGCACAAGTGCTGGCTAAGGCATGGGCACAAGTGCTGGCTAAGGCTTAAGGCATGGGCACAAGTGCTGGCCAAGGCTTAAGGCATGGGCACAAGTGCTGGCTAAGGCTTAAGGCATGGGCACAAGTGCTGTCTAAGGCTTAAAGCATGGGCACAAGTGCTGGCTAAGGCTTAAGGCATGGGCACAAGTGATGGCTAGGCTTAAGGCATGGGCACAAGTGCTGGCTATGCTTAAGGCAACGGCACAAGTGCTGGCTAGGCTTAAGGCATGGGCACAAGTGCTG